>NW_026726869.1:0-53720 GCF_029784015.1 Lycium ferocissimum
ACCGACCCCCCGGTTCCCTCGGGGTGCGTTTCACGCCGCGCGGTACCCGCGTATGAGTTGAAGATGTTCCGGTGATGATTGGCGAGCTCCAATTCCTTCCGGAGCACCGCCGAGTCCGAGTGCGTACGTTGTGTCTTCTGGACGGTACTAGAGACTTTGCAGACAGTGGTGTGGGTATAGTGTGTCAGTTGTGTGAGCGGCTCCATCAGCCGATTTGTCAATTTGTGTTTGTATTAAAGTTTGTATAATTACAGATTCTGTCAACCTAGAAAGCTTTATTATGTATTTTATGATTAATCAGTTAGAGATTTGAAAAAAAAAATTTACATGAGCGATAAAGGTCTGCGGGTTCGCTCGGCCTTAAATCGAGGTCGGGTGCCCATCACGTCCCTCGGAAATTGGGTCGGGTGCCCATCACGTCCCTCGGAAATTGGGGCGTGACATAACATGCTCCAATTATCATGGAAAAGCATCCATAACACTATCCATAGTTCAACAACCGTCCAAGGAGCTTCTACAAAATAAAGAGTGTCTAAAGTCTCGGGATGCAGCCCAACAATCTAAGTAAATGAAATATAATGTAGAGAGGTGCCCCACGATCAAACATGTCGGCTCACCGAAAGATCACGAGAAGTAGCAAGTTCCCCTAAATCGTCGGCGAGTCACAAACCGGCTCTTTAATGTTACCTAACACACAATCAAAAACAACAATAGTATGCTTGAGTACGGGGTACTCAGTGAGCGTCTCGTGGACAATAGATAATATTGCAAAATAAATTAACTAGGATCAGTAATACCGTTCAAGTGCAAAGCAGTTGACAAATCCAGAGGTAAGATAATCCAACAACTTTATAACCATCAAAGAAACCATTAAGAATGATTTATATCTTTTCCAATCCATTATGCTGTAAATTAGAATTTGAGTCTTTCCATTTGAAGTCCAATATCATCAACAAGCCACTCACAGGTAAACAAGTTCATTATCGTCAATAAGCCACTCACAGGCAAACAAGTTCATTATCGTCAATAAGCCATTCATAAGCAAACAAGTTCATTATCATCAACAAGCCACTCACAGGCAAATAAGTTCATTATCATCGATAAGCCACTCACAGGCAAACAAAGTATGACACATACCAATACAGGCTCAAGTAAGTAAAATGAAGGGATGACCATGTAAGGTTCCCTAAACAGCATAGAAGCACCACACTGGGGAAATTTGAACCCCATGATGACTATCCTTCCTCTCGAATAGTTAGGCAAATACCACATCGGGGTGTATGACCCTCAATAACCACTCTTCCTCCCTAATGGCTTGGCCCCACTAGGATCCATAGTGACTACCCTTCCTCCCGAGTAGCTAGGTAAAACATAAACAATATAAATCATGGGAAAAGAGCTGAATCACAATCCTGGCATAGAAGCCGAATCACTCAAATCATGGCATGGAAGCCGACTCACAAGTCTTATCATGATAGTCATATTATTCATTAAGGATTATGCTTATCATCCCATTATAGGGGTACATCAAATCATTTCAAATTTTAGAAACCTGGTTCCCTTCTTTAAAAAAGCTTTAAGTTCAACACAATCCATTATGGAGCATTCACATGAGATAGTCTAGCTTTCCAATTATCAAGTTTAAACATCCCTTATGGGTTAATTCAAGTTCGAATACAAAAGCTTTATATCTCAATTCTTCAACCATCCTTTAGGGAGAGAAACAATCTTGAATACGTATATATAATATAGTCCAAAAAAGGTTTAATGTGGGCTTGTCCCTCACGCACACAAACCACAACCGAAGAGTTCATAAAAATCGTTCGAAAAAGTATGTTCAAAAAGAGACATACCACTAATCCCATTATAAGCTAGCAACCGGATTCTTCCAAGTTCTAAAATCACACTACAATGGTTTTTAAATGACAAAGTTTAGAACTTTAATGAACTCTAGGGGTTTCTAAACTTATTCGAAATCTAGGGATTTTTTCTAAGCCTATAAATAGGTTCTTGAACCCTTTCATAAATCACCAACGGATTCCAACCTTGTAGAACTTTCTACTCTAACCCAAACATTATTAATACTAGGAAAATTCATAAACTTTACCTCTTAGACGAACTCCACACGCCTCTATCTTTTTCTTCTTGAGATTTCAAGAACTTAGGGTTTTAGAGAGATGATTTATTATCAAGAGGGGATGAATATGGTATGGGAATGATCAAGATTGAGTGGGAACTCACCTTAGAGTTAGAGAGACTTTTCTACGATTCTTTTCCTCAGAAATATTGATTTGGAATGAAGTTGGAAATAACACAACGAGGTAGGACTTAAACAAAATTCGGAACAAGAAAAAAATAAGCTGATCCGCATTGAGCTCGCATCGCGGGTGCAACGCCTGATCATGTGATCCGCATTGGCCATACGACGTAGCTCCAATGCCTGAACATAATTTTGTCCGCAGCAGGATTTACCGCGATGGGCCCACGACGCACGCTTAACACACGTTTTTGATAATCAACATTTGCTCAGTAATACGATCATAACTCCCTGTACGTAGATCGGTTTGAGCCCCACTTTATATAATTGGAAAGGTATTTCAAATACCTACAACTTTCATGCATTGAGTTTTCCTAAATTCCCAATGAAAATACCCAAAAACTGGTCATCACTGAAAATTATCTCAGACTTAGATGAATTTTAGATTTCTAACAAACTCCCTTACCTTGTTTGACACCGATGTGATCATTTAACACCTGTACCCATCCCAAAGGGATCCATATAACTAATGTAGCGGGCATTGGGAATTTTTAAGTTTAACCGACTCGCACATACCTCATAAAAGAGGGAGGTGTCCCGAGGAAGTACGGTTGTGAATCGTACCGGAAAAGTCGGGAAAAACCAGCCAACCACTTAATGGAGCTCTAAAGGACACATTTTAGAGTCGCCACCTAATTTTTAGGAAATTAGGAAAACCATATCGAAAAGAGTTCATTTAAAACTATTCTTTAAAAGAAACATAATCTACCAAAGTCTAGGTAAGGGTTCTGGTGATCCCCCGGGGAAGGTATTAGGCACCCCGGTATTAAGGATCTGATTAATTGAGGTTTACTTACGGGTTCTGATAGTTTACCTTATGATTATAAATTGTTTTGGACAAAAATTGTTTAAGTCTAGATTTTCGCAATAAAAAGGGTGTCATTTACATGCAAGAAATTCGTTTTTAAGAAATTGTTGAAGTATAATTTCGCTAAAAATTGAGCGTGGGTGTTGGACTTGAACACCTAAGCTAATACCCGAATGCTCTTAGCCTAGGTAGGACTCCACGTAAGTTCACCAAAAAGATTTTTTGAAAAAAGTGTTTAAGTTTATGAAAATAGTTTTATGAAAATAGTTTTAACATACTATATATACCGTAATTATTTATAATATGTTATTTAGTTTAACCTATCAATCATACTCTTTATTTAGCCAAATTTTAATCCATCTTATGCATATTTACACAAGTCCCGAACGTTCAAAATCAGTCCATAAGTTTTAAAACAGTCCAAAACGGCCTCAGGCAGTTTAGCCCCCCAAATTTTCAATAGTGTCATTCAGTCCAATAATTTTCCCAAGTCCAGCGTTCCAAGTCCAAAACAGTCTCATAATCCGTTTTTATTTTTTTATTTTTGTACACGAGTTGAATTTAGTAAAAGAGATCAGTTTTAGCGACTCTAATTGTATGACAATCATATAAGGGTTCCAACACATTGAATTTAAAGGCACAAATATGAATTTAAATTGCATAAATTAAAGAGTAAAGATTTTGGGCCGACCAAGCCCAAACGAAGGTATTATGCAAGCTGGTCTCTAAGTCCATACGTATGCTCCATTTTGCTCCCAATTTGTTCGACTCGATGTTGACATATTAGTGGGCCCCGTGGGGGCTCACCATCGAGTTTTGGTGGACAAGGATACAAACGGGTATGCACAATATTAGTATATTACTCAACATAGCTAAGAGCTAAAATAAATTACAAAGCCAAAAGATTAATCACATCGACTTGGGCCGAGCCCATATTTATTAATAACCAAAACTGCAAATAACATCATAAACCAAAAGGCCTAAGGCAGAGCCTGAAGACTGAATACAATAACACATAAGGAGACATGAAGGACCAAAAGAAGTGCAGCCCAAGTTCCAAAGGTGCGGATGACAGGCCCAACAACAAACCCAAGCTGTTTTCTTCTCAAATTTTTTCTAAGTGTCCAGCTGTAGTATGCACGATATACCATAGATATATTGAAATAGAGAGCAGAACACATAGAAGGCATACCCTCTATATACCTTAATATACACCATATATCCAGCATATATATATATATATATATATATATATATATATATATATATATTGAAATAGAGAGCAGAACACATAGAAGGCATACCCTCTATAAACCTTAATATACACCATATATCCAGCATATATATATATATATACATATACCAACTTAGATCACAAAGGAAACGTCAAATCTACCCAGTAATCCCACAACACCCAAGCTCATGTTTTGGCTATTTAAGCAAGGCTAAGTAATCAAGCACAGTTGCTAGGCTAGCTATCGCAAAACAAAAGTATCACAGAGGGCTTAACAAACATCAGATGAGGAAATAGACAGCTTCAGGCAATGCAAGAACAGCTTAAGGCAAGACATAACAAGTGTTTTAAGGCTTAGGAAATAGCAATAGCACAATTTTGGAAGGGACTAACAAGTTCATGATAGCAGACAAGTATCCACAGCATTAGGGGGATAAGGAAACCAGGTAGTAAAAAAATTTGAGAGTAAAAATGGCAAAGCAAAGGTCACAGTGATCACACTCAAAAATCTTAATTCCTGGTTCTTCTCCAGTAATTAATAGAGACAAGGTGAAGAATTATTTAGCCAAGAGTTCATTTTCAGCCAAGGAGTGATTAAACGAAGTGCCAGCAAACCATTTTAACCCATTCCCCTTATCAGAATTTTCAGAGGCAAATTTTTATGGTTCAAAGTCATTTGATATCAATTCTGGCTCAAGACAACTCTAAGTATCAAGCAGATGCATAGTGCAGGTTTTGCAGATGACCTATGGATTTTCAAACACTAGTTTACGGCTTACTCATTGGTCCAAAGGTTCAATTAATCACAAAGAGATTGTCTCAGTAAGCAGCCTCATGGGGACATTGCCTGAACCTCATAATGAAAGCATGCACATAGTCTTAGCTTCTATTTTACATTATACTAAATTCATTTAAGACTCAACTCTCACATTATAGCCTCAGATAGGAAGATTTAATCAAAAGTTCAGTTTTAAAAACTAGGAAACAAGTTAAAATGACAGATAGGATATAAGGTTTATAAGTACAATAGATCCTCAGGTTCAAAATCGTACAAGCTTGATTCAAAAATCAACCTAAGGTGGCTTATCGGTTAATCCATTTAGACATGATACAAGGAAGGGTCAAAACCTTGTTTTAGTTACAAGTTGGTTCTCCATAATACACAAAATATAAATGAAAATATGAAATGCAGATGCAGGTCAGAACAACTGAGAATTCAAACAAGGAAAGACTCAGCATCTAATATAAAAACTATACTCAAAGAGACAAGGTACATAATGCCTAATCCTAAGTCATATGATGATATGTCAAAGCACACAGATGACTCAGAGAATGGGTGGGGATAGGACATACAAGTTGCAGGATCAAATATACAAAAAAAAAAAAAAAAAAAAACATAGCTTGTTATATCACTTAGTTCCAGATTTCTCTTTAGGTTCAATTTTAGTTTTTCCCTCATATCCCTAACTTCTATCTGGTCGAGCAAGCAAAGGTATTGAACACTTATCTAATCAAAACATACTCGCAGAGCACATTATACAATAGCTTGGACAAACAAAAAATTTAAGAAGAGAAAGCAGTCATTGCTGGGTCACAAAAAACTCCAAAACACTGGCTTAGCCCTCTTTCTTTCAGTTTTAAACAAGAAGACAAGTTCTCTTATTTTTCTAGATTATTTTCCTATAACAGTTCCCAAAACAAGTAGCTAGCATACTTAGAAGATCAGATAAGACTCAAATTAATCCCAAAATCAACAAGACAAGCTGTAAATCCATCAAATTCCTACTTTTGGACATGTTTTTAAGTTTTAGGGGGGATTTGAGTAATATTTAGCAGTCTCAGAATACACAAAGTAGACTAAGAAGTTCACTTTTTAGTTCTTCTAAAGCTTTAGCAAGGTTCAGAGGTTATAATGTGTGAATAAGTGAGGCAAGACAGTCACAAGAACATAGAGGTCCCTTTTATACCTTTCAACATAGTTTTGGACAAAGATCATTTGACAACCGTCCATAAACCAAACCTAATACCTATACCTTGTTTAAAAAATCATTATGCCTTAGATTAATGACGTAATTTGAACTCAAAGCCACTCAACTAGGATCAAAAGAACACAGGATCCTTAAACAGTAGCAAAACAACACAAACAATGAAAAAATGCCTCAGTGTTTTCAATCTTGCCAATGTAATAGTTACCAATGATCAAACAAAAAAATCTACTTCATTTTAAATATTGTTTTGATCTAGATACCTACTAATTAATACTTAAACAAGCCTTTAACCTTTATCATTTTAGCATTATAACACAGTAGCTCAATAAGCCCAATAGAACAGTAACTAAGCAACTTTTAAACAAACATAAACCATATTAGAACATACAAGTAAGCTAGGCTGTATGAAACAGTAACTAAATAAAGTTAAATCAAGCATAAAACAAGTTAATACACGTAAATAAGCTAATAATAGGAAAGAAACAAGTCATAAAAAGACATTACCTTTTAGTAGGGCAACCAAAAGACCAAAAGGGAGGGGTTGGATCAACACTTCAAAATACAACAACATACAACTAATTGTACAAATAAAAAATTTAGCAAAAATCTGGTAAAATTCCACGGACCGGCCGCCGCCAACAAAATATCATATACATATGCGGACCGGCCGCCGCGGCGAAAGGAATCGCCCAAACATAACGGGGCCAACAGATACAAACACGGTCATACGGAAGTAGGCACAACCCACAAAATATGTCCACGGACCTCTAGACAGACAGACAGAATCATATGACGGGACAGGGCCCCGCCGTACCCAAAATAATCCAAATATACATAAGAACATACATAACAAAGATATATACCAAAATGTACGCTCCGGACCGAAAGGAGCAATCCAAGATAGCAGAAATGGGTAGCCTACAGTGGGGAATCACCAACGTCTGTACCTGCGGGCATGAAACGCAGCCCCCGAAGAAAGGGGGGTCAGTACGAAAGAAGTACTGAGTATGTAAAGCACAGAGTACCGAAATGCAACCCATAACAAAATAAAGATACGGAGGGTAAATATCAAGTTAGCATAATAAAACTCGTCGAAAATATATGTATATAATGCAAATCAAAATCATGCAAAACGCTCAGGAATGTGGTCACCACTCCGACGCTGGTGCCACAACACAGCATACTCCAGAAGGTTTCATATCTCCGAACATCTCCGAACATATCACATCATATCATCATACAAATCGTATCACAAGCCATATCACAAAGATAACTCCGAACGGTAACCGGCCCTATGGCGAGGTCTCGGAAACCGTAACACAGCATACTACCGAATTTAACATAAGGCGCACGATCACAAAACCGGCCCGGGAACCGGTGAACGAAGTCATATAGGGCACGAACGGAGTCGTGAGCAAATAATGCAATTTGTAAGTCAAAATAGGCTTTCAAAACTTAATTACTTCATAAGTCAATTTAATAGTCAAAAATAGTCAAATAATTAATTAGTACGGAAGTTCATTTCACAGAATATTTCCAAAGTGGTAGGTAGGGTTCCAAAACATGGCATAGTATTTCATAAGGTTCAAAACATTATTTCATAATGGACAATTTCACATACGAAGGTTCTTTATCAAAGCTCATTCAAAAAAAGTTCTAGTAAGACAACTAAAGCATATCGGGGTTAGCGGGCCCACCTCGGGTCAAGTCGAGGTGGCAATCATAATTTATGGACTTTTAGGGTCTATGAGATCATACATAAGGATTTCAAAGTAAACTGGTCACCTTTACATAGGTTTTGGACATTTGGTCACTTACTAGTCAAAATAAGATCATTAGGCTTCAATTGAATTGAATGAATAGTAGCCCACTTATAAAATCGGATTTCGAGGAGCAGAATTGCTCCCGGGGTTCCGATATTAACCTAGCATACTAAGACATGCCAAAAGAAGAAGTGGGGAGCTTTACATACCTTATATACGTCGTATGCTCACCCAAAACTCAGATCCCGTTTCGTCCGAATCTGCAAATGGTCAAAGTTACCTATTAGGAATCTTAAGGCTTAAGAGTTCACTCAACTTTGTTTTTGTCTACCGAAATTTCGGCAGCACTTCCCCTATATATATATCACCCCGAGACTTAGCTCGGCTCCATATACAACAACAACAACAATCCACAATGTCACAAATCACAACAAAATCATTCTAACGTCAATATTCTTCATTTCTACATAAAGCGACAACTTCCATCCAAACTTCACAATTCCAAACTTATGTTCACATTATTACATTCACACACTCATTCAAGATTATCCAAACATATTCCAATCATATTCCGAACATTATACATAAATTCAAGAAGTTCGTCACTTTCCATATTCCTTTCAAAGCGTCAACTATTCCGACGAACATACTAACTTGCATTATTTCATTCCGAATTCATTAACAACAACCATAAGTCATATTTAAAATCTTCATATCATAATTATACAAGGATATACGCAATATGCCAAAATCATACATTTTCCCATAATAATCCATAATCATTTCCAACGCTAATTCGATTCATTAAACATTCATTTACGTCATAAAAGTCACAACAACACAACCAACAACTAAACAAGATTAAATTCACGTGGCTTTGCTCTTCCCATAGGTCACGGCCACCAACACCAAACACACACACACACGGCTTTCATGCATACAACAAAACCACGAGGTTCTCGTCTATTCTCGATTCTTATCATATTCATAACAATTCCATAACACTAGAATAGCAAAAATTCATACCTTTACTTGAATTTCCGACTTGCCACAAACGTGCACCTTACTCCAAACTAATTGTATCACGCGGAAGGGCGTCTTGAGTAGTCTACAAATATGGAAAGAGCAAGATTTTTAAGATTGAACCAAGCTAGGAAATTTTTTTTTTCCTTTCACTCTATTCGGCCGAATGGCCTTGATGATATGCTCTCAAGTTTTTTTTCTTTGTTTGATCTTTCTTGAATGTTCTAAGGCCAACAAGATATATATTGTTGATCAATGGTCACATGATAATCACATGACCATTTAAATGAGGTTTGGGCCAAGCCTCTTGGCCGGCCACCCCCTCAACTTGGGCCTTAAATTTTGTTCAATTTTTCTTGGCCCAATTCATTAGAATTCTCGTTTTGTAATTTCCGAAACTAATTTCCAAAATTCCAAATTTGCCCTCGACCTTCTCCGACATCTTACACCAATAATTTCCCATAAAACAACATAACATATTAACTAAAATCAAAAGATTGACTTATAACATACAAGTCACAATTATTTCGAAATTTCCGAATATGCGAAAACACGGGATATAACATTCTCCCCCCCTTAAGAAACATTCGTCCTCGAATGTTAGACATAAGGTCTTATAGGCGCAACGGGGGAGTTCCCACTTATGATTAGCATTCATGAATCACTTTTCTCAATCAATGTAACAAACTTAGAGATTTAGATTACCTGTAGGTGCAACGAATAGGTGAGGATACTTTCTCCTCATGGCGTCCTCAGCCTCCCAAGTCACCTCTTCGCGGTTATTATTCCGCCATAGGACTTTAACAGAAGGCACATCTTTAGTGCGCAGTCTTTTCTCCTGACGATCCAGAATAGCTACAGGCTGCTCTTCATAAGATAAGTCCTCTGTTACCTGAATATCATCTGCTGGAAATACTCTGGAAGGGTCACCAATACATTTACGGAGCATGGACACATGAAATACCGGATGTACTGCTTCCAGATCAGATGGTAAATCCAGCTCATATGCGACCTGACCCATCTTTCGAATAATTTGATACGGCCCGATATATCGTGGACTGAGCTTACCCTTTTTGCCAAATCTCATTACACCCTTCATAGGTGATACTTTCAGGAATACCCAGTCACCAATATCGAATTCCAACGGTCGACGCCGTTTATCAGCATAAGATTTCTGTCGACTCTGGGCCGCTAGTAACCGCTCTCGAATCAGTTTCACTTTATCAACTGCCTGCTGGACAATATCTGGACCGATTAATTGAGTTTCACCTACATCGAACCACCCAATCGGAGATCTGCACTTCCTACCATATAAGGCTTCATACGGTGCCATCTGGATACTGGAATGATAACTATTATTATAAGCAAATTCAATAAGAGGCAAGTGATCATCCCAGCTACCTTTGAAATCAATAACACAGGCCCGTAGCATATCTTCTAACGTCTGAATGGTGCGCTCGGCCTGTCCGTCGGTCTGAGGATGAAATGCAGTGCTAAGGCTCACCTGAGTCCCCAATGCCTCTTGAAACGACGTCCAGAAATTAGCTGTAAATTGTGCACCTCGGTCGGTAATAATAGACACGGGAACTCCGTGAAGTCTCACTATCTCTTTAATATATATCCTAGCATAATCCCCAGCCGAATAAGTAGTCCTGACGGGCAGAAAGTGAGCCGATTTCGTCAACCTGTCAACAATTACCCAAATAGAATCATATTTGCGTGGAGTGCGCGGTAACCCTGTGACGAAATCCATATTAATCATCTCCCATTTCCAGGCTGGAATCTGCATTTCCTGTAACAACCCGCCGGGCTTTTGATGCTCAATCTTAACTTGCTGACAATTTGGGCACTGGCCGACGAATTCTGCAATATCTCTTTTCATGCCGTCCCACCAATACAAACATTTAAGATCGTGATACATTTTAGTGGAACCAGGATGAATAGAATACCGAGCATTATGTGCTTCACCCATAATCTGCCGTCGCAGTCCTGCCACATCCGGTACACACACTCTGCCTTTACACAATAGTACTCCGTCCGGGGAAATTTCAAATTGAGTCTTTTCTCTCTTAAGGGCCGTATCTTTATATTGGACCAGAATAGGATCTTCGGACTGGCGCTGTTTTACTTCTTCCATAATGGATGATTTAGCAACTTCTCGAACAGAAACCCCCGTATCACCAGAATCCGCTAAACGGACCCCAAGACTAGCTAACTGATGAATCTCACGGACCAATTCTTTCTCTTGTCGGGCTGCACATCAATCGGTCAACCGCCCATGGATTTGCGGCTCGGTGCATCGGCTACGACGTTGGCTTTACCGGATGATACGGAATATCAACATCATAGTCTTTCAGTAATTCGAGCCATCTCCGTTGTCGCAGATTCAGCTCCTTTTGCTTGAAAATATATTGGAGGCTTTTATGATCAGTGTAAATGTCAACATGAACCCCATATAAATAATGCCGCCATATTTTCAAGGCGTGGATCACCGCGGCTAATTCCAGGTCGTGAGTGGGATAATTTCTTTCGTGCGGTCTGAGTTGCCGGGAAGCATAGGCTATAACTCGACCGTGCTGCATCAGAACACAACCTATCCCAGTACCAGAAGCATCACAATAAACCACGTACCCGTCCGATCCTTCGGAAGAGCTAAAGCGGAGCCGTGATTAATTTCTCCTTCGGTGTACGGAAGCCGCGCTCGCAAGGCATCGGTCCCCGGAATTTTCTTTGCTTTACGAGTTAGCTTCGTCGGTGGTGCCGCAATAGAAGCAAAATTCTCCACAAATCTTCTATAATATCCGGCTAGTCCCAAAAGCTGCGTACCTCTGTCGGTGTGGTCGGCACGGGCCAGTGCACGTACGCTTCAATTTTCTGCATATCGACCCGAATACCATCTGCTCCGACAACATGCCCCAAGAATGCCACAGAAGTTAACCAGAATTCACATTTCGAAAATTTGGCATATAATTTCTGCTGCCGAAGTGTGCCAAGAACTGTCCTTAAATGATCTGAATGCTCCTCTGGAGACCGGGAATAGACCAGAATATCATCTATAAAGACAATCACGAACATATCAAGAAATGGCCGGAATACCCGATTCATCAGGTCCATAAATACCGCCGGAGCATTAGTCAACCCGAAGGACATTACTCTGAATTCATAGTGCCCGTAGCGGGTCCTGAAGGCAGTCTTTGGAATATCAGATTCTCGGACACGTACCTGATGATAACCAGAGCGCAGATCTATCTTTGAAAAGTGTTTAGCACCCTGCAACTGATCAAATAAATCATCAATGCGGGGGAGGGGATATTTATTTTTAATAGTCACCTTATTCAGTTGCCGGTAGTCGATACACATTCGCAGCGAACCATCCTTCTTTCTTACAAATAATACCGGCGCTCCCCGGGCGATGTGTCGGGTCTGATAAAGCCTTTATCCAATAGATCTTTTAGCTGCTCCTTTAATTCTTTCAATTCTGCCGGGGCCATTCTATACGGAGGAATAGATATGGGCTGTGTGTCTGGCAACAAATCTATAGTGAAATCTATTTCCCGTTCAGGGGGAAGACCTGGAAGATCGTCTGGAAATACATCGGGAAATTCATTCACAACCGGAACGGACTGAAGAGTAGGCGTCTCTGCTTTAATATCATGCACACGTACCAAATGATAAATATACCCTTTCTGAATCATTTTTCTGGCTTTAAGGTACGAAATAAATTTACCCTTTGGTGACGCGGTATTGCCTGCCCACTCTATGACTGGCTCCCCGGAAATTGGAAACGAACTACCTTTTACGGCGGTCCACATTAGCATAACGGAAGCTAACCGGTCCATGCCCATAATAACATCAAATTCAACCATATTTAATTCTATCGGATCAGCTTTGGTACAACGATCACATATAATCACAGAACAATTTTTATACACCTGCCTGGCTATAATAAATTCACCAACCGGTGTAGCTACTTCGAATGGCTCGATAGGCTCAGGAATTATTCCAATTTCATTAGCAACGAGCGGAGAGACATATGATAACGTAGAACCAGGATCAATTAAGGCATACACAGATCGAGAGAAAATCAATAATGTACCTGTGACAGCATTACCAGGATCAATCAAAGCATACACAAATCGAGAAAAATCAACAATATACCGTGACAACATTTGGCGAAGCCTCACGGTCGGCGAGTAGCCAATGCATATACGCGGTTCGATGGACCGCTAGACCGAAGCACCGCCACGGCCTCGACCGCGGCCCGCCGGTGGTGGCGCGCCTCGTCCGGAGGACGTGTAGCGAAGGAGTAGAGGATGAACCGGCGGCGATCCCGGGGCCGAGCCGCACTACCGAACCACCCGCCATCGGACGGTGCACGCATAATATGGCCCCGACGGCCACAAGAAAAACAAGCTCCGGTGGCTCGGTAGCACTCCCCTGGATGTGATTTACCACAATGAGAACAACGGGGCCTGGGTGGTCTGGACTGGCTGGATCCTCCGGTCATCTGCGAACCCTGAGCTCTGGAACCCTGGCCAGCCCCGGATGGTCCTGCGCCATCATATCGCCTACCGGCGGACTGCGTACCCCTGCCTGACGGAGGGGGATATCTACCCGACTGCTTGACCGAGGGCCGGCCGCCTCGGAATCTCCGGTATACCGGCGGATCTGGCCCTCTTGGGCGGCCTCCTGTCACGATCTCTACTAGACTGATCCGCTCGCTGCCTGTCCTCCATCCCCTGAGCATAGGCCTGTAATCTGGCAATATCCATATCTGTCCGCGATGCCATCGACATACAGGCCTCAACCAAATAGCGATCCAGCCCGATCACATACTGGTGCATCCGATCAGCCATGTCTGCCACTATAGTAGGAGCGTACCGGGCCAGAGAATTAAACTCCAGATTATACTCGCGGACACTCCGGCCCCTCTGCCGTAGCTGTAAAAATCTATCAACTCTCGCCCTCCGCAACTCTGGGGGCAAAAAGTGGCGAAGAAAAGCAGCCTCAAACTCAGCCCAAGTAGCTGGGGCAGCACCCTCACCTCGAGATAACTCCCAGGACTCATACCAATGAGCAAACAACATCCCGCAACCGGTGTGAGGCTAACTCAACGGACTCGGTGCGGGAAGCTCGACCGGTCCCACCGCACGCCTCATCCCCCGAATAAAGTCATGGGGGTCCTCCTCGGGCTTAGACCGGAAAACTCGGAGGTCCGCATGTCGGGGAACTCACGAACCCGCGGCCCCGTCCCGTCTATCATCATCATCACCTCGTGGTGCGTCCCCCGAACCCGGCACCGCCACCGGTGTCGTCAATAACCGGACGGCCTCTCGAGTGTCCTATCCTGCGCCGCCCCCGGGGGGGGCCGGTGGCACGGCGCTGCGTCGGCGGGGCCGGCCGAGGGGCCTACTCCGGCCTCCCTAGGTGGTGGAGTGGCCGAACCCTACGAATGTATCACAACACCGAGGTCTAGTACGCGCACGAGCCCGTGTAACCCTCGGCGCTCGACTAGTCTCATCCGCCTTCGCCTTGCCCGCCACGGGCGGCCGTCGTCTTCTTCGGAGGCATCTGCGAAAGACATAACAATTTGGTCGAAAGAGCCATCCTAATAACACGGCTCTAACGCACGATCTAAGATTCAAAGAAAGGTAACACCCTAAATGTCCCGTAGCCTCCTCGTCTATAGATGTGGTGCACAACACACCGATAAACAAGACTCTACGAGACACGATGCGTGGACACTCCGAGGACAAACCGCTCTGATACCACTTTTGTCACGACCCAACCCCGTAGGCCGTGACTAGCGCCCGATCTGGGCACCCAGACATATCTATCAAACACTACCTCAAAACATAACGAATGCGATCAAATATATGACAGAGGCCGATAAGGCTATATTGCAAATTGAAATAATTTCCAGAAAATTTTCGGCAGAGTTTCCTTTGTTTTATGGACCAACCGAAATAACCCTGCACGCAGAAAATACCAGCAAAGGCCACACAGGGCCAACAGAATATCATATATACGTATGCGGACCGGCCGCCGCCAACAAAATATCATATACATATGCGGACCGGCCGCCGCGGCGAAAGGAATCGCCCAAACATAACAGATACAAACACAGTCATACGGAAGTAGGCACAACCCACAAAATATGTCCACAGACCTCTAGACAGACAGACAGAATCATATGACGGGACAGGGCCCCGCCGTACCCAAAATAATCCAAATATACATAAGAACATACATAACAAAGATATATACCAAAATGTACGCTCCGGACCGAAAGGAGCAATCCAAGATAGCAGAAATGGGTAGCCTACGGTGGGGGATCACCAACGTCCGTACTGCGGGCATGAAACGCGACCCCGAAAAGGGGGTCAGTACGAAAGAAGTACTGAGTATGTAAAGCACAGAGTACAGAAATTCAACCCATAGCAAAATAAAGATACGGAGGGTAAATATCAAGTTAGCATAATAAAACCTGTACTGAAAATATATGTATATAATGCAAATCAAAATCATGCAAAACGCTCAGGAATGTGGTCACCACTCCGACGCTGGTGCCACAACACAGCATACTCCAGAAGGTTTCATATCTCCGAACATCTCCGAACATATCACATCATATCATCATACAAATCGTATCACAAGCCATATCACAGCATAACTCCAGAACGGTAACCGGCCCTATGGCGAGGTCTCGGAAACCGTAACACAGCATACTACCGAATTTAACATAAGGCGCACGATCACAAAACCGGCCCGGGAACCGGTGAACGAAGTCATATAGGGCACGAACGGAGTCGTGAGCAAATAATGCAATTTGTAAGTCAAAATAGGCTTTCAAAACTTAATTACTTCATAAGTCAATTTAACAGTCAAAAATAGTCAAATAATTAATTAGTACGGAAGTTCATTTCACAGAATATTTCCAAAGTGGTAGGTAGGGTTCCAAAACATGGCATAGTATTTCATAAGGTTCAAAACATTATTTCATAATGGACAATTTCACATACGAAGGTTCTTTATCAAAGCTCATTCAAAAAAAGTTCTAGTAAGACAACTAAAGCATATCGGGGTTAGCGGGCCCACCTCGGGTCAAGTCGAGGTGGCAATCATAATTTATGGACTTTTAGGGTCTATGAGATCATACATAAGGATTTCAAAGTAAACTCGGTCACCTTTACATAGGTTTTGGACATTTGGTCACTTACTAGTCAAAATAAGATCATTAGGCTTCAATTGAATTGAATGAATAGTAGCCAACTTATAAAATCGGATTTCGAGGAGCAGAATTGCTCCCGGGGTTCCGATATTAACCTAGCATACTAAGACATGCCAAAAGAAGAAGTGGGGAGCTTTACATACCTTATATACGTCGTATGCTCACCCAAAACTCAGATCCCGTTTCGTCCAGAATCTGCAAATGGTCAAAGTTACCTATTAGGAATCTTAAGGCTTAAGAGTTCACTCAACTTTGTTTTTGTCTACCGAAATTTCGGCAGCACTTCCCCTATATATATATCACCCCGAGACTTAGCTCGGCTCCATATACAACAACAACAACAATCCACAATGTCACAAATCACAACAAAATCATTCTAACGTCAATATTCTTCATTTCTACATAAAGCGACAACTTCCATCCAAACTTCACAATTCCAAACTTATGTTCACATTATTACATTCACACACTCATTCAAGATTATCCAAACATATTCCAATCATATTCCGAACATTATACATAAATTCAAGAAGTTCGTCACTTTCCATATTCCTTTCAAAGCGTCAACTATTCCGACGAACATACTAACTTGCATTATTTCATTCCGAATTCATTAACAACAACCATAAGTCATATTTAAAATCTTCATATCATAATTATACAAGGATATACGCAATATGCCAAAATCATACATTTTCCCATAATAATCCATAATCATTTCCAACGCTAATTCGATTCATTAAACATTCATTTACGTCATAAAAGTCACAACAACACAACCAACAACTAAACAAGATTAAATTCACGTGGCTTTGCTCTTCCCATAGGTCACGGCCACCAACACCAACACACACACACACACGGCTTTCATGCATACAACAAAACCACGAGGTTCTCGTCTATTCTCGATTCTTATCATATTCATAACAATTCCATAACACTAGAATAGCAAAAATTCATACCTTTACTTGAATTTCCGACTTGCCACAAACGTGCACCTTACTCCAAACTAATTGTATCACGCGGAAGGGCGTCTTGAGTAGTCTACAAATATGGAAAGAGCAAGATTTTTAAGATTGAAACCAAGCTAGGAAATTTTTTTTTTTTTTTGGGGGGTTCGGCCGAATGGCCTTGATGATATGCTCTCAAGTTTTTTTTTCTTTGTTTGATCTTTCTTGAATGTTCTAAGGCCAACAAGATATATATTGTTGATCAATGGTCACATGATAATCACATGACCATTTAAATGAGGTTTGGGCCAAGCCTCTTGGCCGGCCACCCCCTCAACTTGGGCCTTAAATTTTGTTCAATTTTTCTTGGCCCACTTCATTAGAATTCTCGTTTTGTAATTTCCGAAACTAATTTCCAAAATTCCAAATTTGCCCTCGACCTTCTCCGACATCTTACACCAATAATTTCCCATAAAACAACATAACATATTAACTAAAATCAAAACGTGACCCGCCCGATCACCGCCGACCAAGCACCCCCAAACTCGTACTTGCCATGTCGAATAACCTCGGTGGCCCATTTCTAACTCATATCCGAGCGACAAAGATTTTGGTATGTCTGTAAAACTTATGCAATGAACTCTATCTTGAAAAACTCATAATTTATAGACGTGGATATGTATATATAGGCATACGTACAACGGATTACAACATAGTCCGACATGGCCACTACATGCGCTGTACGGAAAATAGGAGACCACAAAGTTACATGATATTCCTACTATATACAACTGTTTATGGAGTCTAGCTGTAGAAAGACAGGACAAGGCCCTGTCATACCCATATCTGTACACATCATAAATAGCACACTAAAAGCTGTAGCTCCGGATCAAGTGGAGCGCACTGACTATGGCTGGGGCGATCCTACTAGTCTGGCTCATTCGAATGACTACCTGAGCCTGCAGGCATGAACGCAGCGTCTACAAGAAGGGACGTCAGTACGAATAGTGTACCGAGTATGTAAGGCATGAATAGTAATATAATAAGAGGTATCGAACATGGAAAATAACATAATGAAAGTATGAAGATAAAGTAATATAAAAGAGATCAACCTGTGCCTCTGAATTCCTTTTTAAGGCGGATGTCGTGCATGCTTAACTTTTTTTTTTTTTAAAATAAAAGACTTTTCCATACATACATATATAATATCTTGTCTGGCCATTAAGGCGCGGTAATAAATATAGCATCTTGTCCGGCCATTAAAGCGCGGTCTTGTCCCGCCATGTAGGCGCGGTGTTATATATATATAGTATCTTGTCCGGCCATTAAGGCGCGGTGAAATATATATGGTATCTTGTCCAGCCATTAAGGCACGGTGAAATAGATATAGTATCTTGTTCGGCCATTAAGGCGCGGTGAAATATATATTGTATCTTGTCCGGCCATTAAGGCACAGTGAAATATCTAAATTACACATATATAAATACATATAACATGCACGAGAGCCCCATTAAATGTTACTTCTCTATTGGAGTGACGTAAGGTCGGTAACCTCCGATTTATGTTATAGAACAATCATTATCGCTATATCTCATCTTGAAGGAACAAGTAACTGTCACGCCCTAAAACCCACCGTAGACATGACCGGCATCCGATATCATGAACAATATCGGAAGAACCTAAAAGATGAACAATGACACTTGAACCCGCCAGGGGAATAATCACCTCCAACAGTTTATAAAATAAATTGTTACAAGTCATGATGTAAGGATAAGATCAGCGGAAGTCTTTATAATTTAAACAATTTAACCAAAACATGATAGTGTGCCCGAAAGAGTTAAACAATAACTCTTCTTCTACCCACATTCGAATGTATACTAAGGAGCTTCTAAGAATAAGGAAAAAATGTATAACTCATCGGGATGCAGGGCAAAAACTAATATAAATAAATAAATAATTAAATAGGGTGTCCCACGAATGAACATGTGGGCTAACCAAATCAGCAGCAACAACAAGTCCTTCCTAGGTGCCTGAAGTATCAAGAACCTACTCCTCTCCGTTACCTAACATACCATCAACAACAACAATGGTATGGTTGATTACTTCGTACTCAATGAGTGCCTCGGGGACAATAAGTGATATGAAAATAAAGTGTAATAACATATACAGAAATTAGTTCTGAAAACCATGTGAAATCAATGTAAAAACCGTTATTTATCTTGTTTATCTCAATGAAAGACAATTATCAAAACAGGTTATAAAGTCTTTGTCAAGTTTCAACCTTCAAATATGCAATTTAAGTTGGTCATGATTATCAACAATAGTTCCATTAAAAGATAGGAATATCACACTTGCTAATAGATGCCCAAAAATCAATCATAACGAAGGGATGACCTTTGAGGTTCCCTAATCATAGCAGTGCATCACACCGGAATATGAAATTCAACGGTGGCTATCCTTCCTCCCGAATAGCTAGGCATAATCACACCCCGGGTAGCGAACCCAGAAGTGGCCACTCTTTCTCCCGAATGGCTAGGCATTATCACACTAGGATCCATCATGGCTACCCTTCCTCCCGAGTAGCTAGGCCAAACACAATAACAAAGTTTATAGCATAGAAGCCGATTCACAATTTGTCTCAAAGTAGTCACACCATCAATAACATTAAAGTTCGTTATGCCATTACGAAATCCATACTTTCATAGATAATCTTGAAAACGTTTCAACTTCTTTAAACAAGATTCCCTTGTCATAGTTCATTATAAAACATCAGTACCAACAATTAACCATCATTATTGATCATCTCTTACGAAAGAAAATGATTATGATTTCATATACGTATATAGAAGATAATACAATCAAGGTTTAATGTGGGCTTCTCCCCTCACGCACACCAACCACAATCAAAATATGAATTAGGGTTTTATATGAGAGGTTTACCTTTTTATTCAATATAGAACTTTTGAGAAGAAGACATACATCCATAATGAGGTTTTTAAAAGAGAGACATACCGTAATTAAGCCTTATGTAACTCAACAATTCACTTTTACAACGAAGAACACCCAAAACCCTAGCTTGAGTCACTTTGAGAAAGATTACCTTGCAACCCTAGGTTTTTCATTCAAGAATCATGTTAAGAATTATGGGTTTAATGCTAGGATTGATTAATAATGTTAAAGATGTTCTTACCTTATGTTTTGGGGAAGCCCTAGGGTTATTTCTTCTCAAAAAGTCGACGAAAGATGAATTGGAATGATGGTTTAAGAAAATTTCACGTTCTGGGGGTTTTTATAGTCGAGCAAGGCGCGTGACGCATCGTGCGAATCGCACGTTTGACCCGTGAAACGCAGACTTACCGTATGACGTGTCAGAGGGGCGTGATTTCTGGTGTTCATCCTGAGATTCGCAGGATTGAACTGCAGGATGATCCCGCGAAATGCAGGTTAGTAAAACGGCCATAACCTTTTCCTCACAAGTTCATTTAAGCTCCACTATATACCTTTGGAAAGCTATTGCAAAGATCTACAACTTCTATTAGAGGAATTTTTCCCAAATTCGCAACGAATTTTCACAAAATTGTCCTACAAGACAATTCAACAAATCTTAGGCGATTTTAAGAACTCTTACTTACTTCACTACTTGGTCTTGATCTTAAATCAACTATTTCCACCCAAACTCATATTGATAAGACTTCACATGCATAAAATGTCACATTAATTCTCATTTAATACCTTCATGTCACGACCCAACCTGAGGGCCGCGACGAGCACCCGGTGCTATCCCACCCGGGCACCCCTTAACACACTTTACATCACATTCTAGGTGAGCCACGTAATAATATCACACTTTTCATTCATCATCATTCTAATCTCGTCGGGCAACAACATATCTATATCATCAATAACATCTATGCCCATATAAATGTACATGCGCCGACAAGGCGATCAAAACAACATCCCAAAATATAGGCCGACAAGGCCGAACTGTTACATCCCGTATTTTGAACGACGGGACGATTCGGGTTAACTATGAAAAGTTAGGATTGAGACCATTCCGGGATATGAAGTCGAGACGTTTGACCTTCGATTATGTTGTAAGACCTAAGTATGTATGATGTTATTGGTATGGAAACAATTAAGAAAGTTTGGGACCAAAGATGGAATTAAGAGAAGTGGCCAATTATTGAAAAAAATGGAGGGAGTAAGACATGGCCATGTGGCCGGCCACCTTAGGGGTGGGCCATGGCCACATGGTTGGCTATTATATGTAAGGAGAGATAACAAAGGGACCATTTCATCACCATTTCAAGACTTAGAAAAAAATCAAGAAACTTGGAGAGCAACACCATAACCATTCGGCCATAGTTCCCAAAAATCAAGACCAAGAACTAGCCTTCTAAAAATTATTTCTCCTAAGCAAACCTACTAATTTGAGGGTGGTGAATAACGTGGAGTTGTTGTTTCGAGCGTTGGATTGTTCGTTTTCGTCCTTGGCCAACTTTGGACAAATTGAAGGGTTGTGAAGAAAGGTAAATTCTAATCATGTTTTATGAGTTATGAAGGGTTTATGTGTGTTGTTGTATGTTGTTATGGATGAAATTCATGAGATATGGCAATTTGAAGTTGAGGCGTGTGTGTGTGTGTGTTGGTCGTGCATGTGTGTGCTATGTTATAAGTGATGAACTAAGCTTTATGTAGCATATTTGGTTATTGTGGAGTGTTGAAAGGAATGAAAATCATAAAGTATATATGTATGGTGTGTTGGCCGAATATGGCCTTTTGTATGTGTTAAGAAATGAGTTAGTTTTCTTGGAATTTTGGTTGTTGTTGTTATGTAGATTCTATGTTGAAAATAAGAGTTTAATGACTCAAATTGGTATTGTAAGTATTATGGGCTGATTTGGAAGATTTTGTGTATGTAGTGTAATTTTCATATTTATGGAAATGACATGGTTGGAGAGTAGATTGTTGAAATAAATCACAATTTGAAATCGAGGAGTGTATTAGAGTTGAGGTTCTCGGGTTTGGGGACCATTTCGGGTGGAATGGAACATTGGTTGGATTGTTGGAAATATTGTGAGAGTTGTTTAAAGAGTTCTTGAATGTTGTTTGATTGGTTTTGGATTGATAATTGAATATGTGTTAGTTTGATTTCATGTTGGTTTGTAAGTATGTAGTCGTAATAAGCATAATTGGAATGTGGTTGGGGTGTGCGGAGAAAGATTGTTAATGCTCGAATGTGTTTGAATTGATTATGGATATTGTTAGAATGATTGTTGGTATTGTTGTGTTGTTGAATTTGGCCGAGTTGAATTCTCGGGGTTGGTCTGTTTATAGAGGAAGTGCTGCCCAATTTTCCGTAGGATTATGTGTTAGTCGGGAATGAGTTCCTAAATGCTTATGGTTGATGTTGGTATTTATTTATGTTATGTAGACCTTGGAGAGTTCGAGATATAGATTTGATTTGGATAAGCGTGCGTTGTGTACGAGCGAGGTATGTAAAGCTTAACCCTTCTTTCTTTTGGCATGTCTTAGTTCAATATAGGCTATGATACTAGCCTCGAGGAAATTCCATTCGTATAATCCGAGCATGTCTATGATTCGCGTTTGTCTTTTGGTACTCGTATGTTGATGTGAGAAAATATTGGTTTTGATGTTGTTGGAAAAAAATTGATTTTAAACTTGCATAAAAACTTGGTTTTCAAAAGAGTTTTGTTTTAACGATGTTGAAACTACGAACGCTCATAACTTTCGACTAAGGGCTCGGATTGCCTCGATATCGTCGTGGGAGGTTGTATGACGTGTGATGAGTATGTTTTTCATAGGCGGGCCCGGCTCGGGTCGACACTCGTCCGTGGGTCCCGCGACCTTCCTTTGTACATTTCGGATGACGTTTGGAAGAGTTTGGTATAACGATTTTCCCGATCCCCAAGTATGATCGTTTTACTTACTTTTTGAACCTATGGTAATGATTTTATGCATATGGTTACTCACGACTCTGCTCGTGCGGTTTGTTGGTACATCGTTCGCCGGTTCCCGGGCCGGTTTGTTGTCGTGCGCATTATGATATATATATTCGGAGTTATCCGTGTTACGGTTCCGAGACCTCGCCATAGGGCCGGGTTCCGTTTATGGAGTTATCTTTGTGATATGGCTTATGATGTGTTGTGATGATGTGTTGTGTTCGGGGTTGTACGGAGATTTGAAACCTTCGGTGTTATCTTGTGTTATGGCGCCATCGATTAAGCGGGCGACCATATTCTCTCGTGCCCTTTTGCATGCTTTCTATCTTAAAAATAAACATTTGGCATTTTGGAAATGTACTTACTTTCGGTACTTACGTTTCGAGTGTGACTCAGTTATTTACTGTATTTCCTGCTTTACATACTCAGTACATATTTCGTACTGACCCCCTTTCTTCGGGGGCTGCGTTTCATGCCCGCAGGTACAGGCGACCAGTTTGGCGACCCGCCAGTTTAGGATTCCCATCCTGCTGAGTTGGAGTGCTCCTTCTATTCCGGAGCCTATATTTTGGTACATACTCGTTCGTTGCATATATATGTGCGTGTGTGTGTTCAGGGGTACGGCGGGGCCCGTCCCGTCATATGATTCGTTGGTTTGTTTAGAGGCACGTAGACGTATATGTGGGTTGTGTGCCTACCCTGTACAGGTGTGTTTGTATATTATATGTTTTGGGCCAGTGCGCCATCGGATAGCCTTATCGGCTTTCGATATATGTATATATGTATGTGTTTGAGTTTGAGATGGGTTTGAAGAAGCGTTTGATATTTGTATCGGCATAAGCCAGCCGTGTGTGATTCGGGTTCGACGAATGCGTTTGGGTGCCCAACTCGGGCACTAGTCACGGCCTACGGGGTTGGGTCGTGACACGAACATATCTAACCATATACACAATGTCTACGAGCCTCTAAGAAGGGTACATCATATCATAACATATGGGCGGGACAGGACCCCGCCGTGCCCATGAATATATACACAAAAGAATCTATACAAAAAGCCGGGCAGCTCCCGAATGAAATGGAGCTCCGTTATGTAGTCCACGAGATAATACGGCTATGGATCAAATCGTCTCCCCGGCCACCCGGGGCATGTCACAGCGTCCACAAACAAAAGGACGTCAGTACGAAGAATGTACTGAGTATGTTGTCACACCCCGACCTTACTAGGGTGTGATGGGCACCCGACTCTCCTCAGAGTCGAGCGAACCCTTAGACATTCGCGTATTAAAATCTGCCATTTCGAAAAATTTTAAGAAACTTGAAACTTTTCAAAATAGAGATGCCGTCTTGTACGGAGTTAGGAAAACTTTTCGATCAATCACATAATTTTTACCAACCGACAACATCGAAAATACACACTCTTTTAGCATCTATAACCGATTCGCGCTCCACGACACCCTATCCACGGGACACCGTCATGCGCAAAGTCTCTCGGATGTACGATACCATGACATAAGTACTCGACACGGCAACACTCCGAGGCGAGATGGAGCTCGCCAATCCCGCCGGAACAGCTCCTAGCCAAGTCTTTTACTCGTACGGGTGTACCTGCGTGGCATGAAACGCAGCCCCCGAAGAAAGGGGGTCAGTACGAAGAATGTACTGAATATGTAAGGCAGTGACCAATAATAACCGCAGCTTAATTTAAGAGAGAAGAAATCGCAAATCAAATTCAATACCTGCAGCCTTCGCTGGAAGAAGCATAAATATATATATATATATATACGGGTCTCATGTAATCCCTAAGTGAATAATGCAAATGAACACACACATCTTAAGTAAAGGATGCAATCTAACCCGTGCGTCGCTTCCGACATTCAATGAAATAGTCCTTCGGACGGCCGCTTCCGGCATAGTAATAAAGATGGCCCCCGCCGGGCATTGCCGCTTCCGGCATAATAACAACGATAGCCCCTTCGGGCATTGCCGCTTCCGGCATAATAATAAAGACGGCCCCCTTCGGGCATTGCCGCTTCCGGCATAACAATAAGGATGGCCCCTTCGGGCATGCCGCTTCCGGCATAACAGTAAGGATAATGTAAACATAAGTAGTAAGTGAAATGAAATAGTAAAATCTCGCACCCCTTTCGGAGTGGTTTTGAAAAGAGTAGCTCACTCAGACATAAGCTGAGGCCATGGTGCTCCCAGACGTGAAGCGAGGCCATAGCACCCTCGGTGATCGGGTGAGGCCACGGCTCGCTCGGACACGCGGACCGAGGCCATAGCACACTCGGGCATAAGCCGAGGCCACCGCGCCCCCCTTCGGAGTGGTTTTAGAAAGTCTAAATATTAAAATCTCACACCCCGTCGGAGTGGTTTTAGAAAAATCAATTTTGTGTTTCTTTGTACAAAACTAGTTCTTTAAAAATCATCAGTGAACCACAAACGCGTTTCCGAAGCCATTTTTGGAAAACCGAAGTAATAATTATATTAGGAACATTGTCACACCACCACGTACATTATAGAACATAATGAGGCAGCTAAACAACTGGCCTTTGGTAGTCGGGTCCTACTCGTGCAAGTTCTAAATGTTTAGGGAGTTCTTCCATCATTTCGCACAATTTCTAATTCAACTCTACTGAATGAATAGTAGTTAATTTCAATCTCGAATTTCTAAGAAAGGAATTGTCCCCGAGGCACATATTCAAGCCTACTACGTCTAAGACATGCCAAAGAAAGAAAGTGAAGCCTCACATACCTTTTCTTCTCCTTAAGCTTCTCCAAATCCCAGCTCCAAGTTTGCCAAAAGCTGCAATTTGGTCACATTTACCAAATATCAACCATAAAGCTTTAAGAATTCACTCTTAACCAACACTTGTCTTAATCTTCCAAATAAGTTCACTTATTTTCTGCCGAAATGCCCAAGGCAGCACTCTCCCAGTAAATACACCGTCCCGAGAATTATGGCTCGGCCCAAATTCAATAACAATCCGAGAATGAAACTCGGCCACATTATTAACAACAATTCCAACAATACTTGCAATACTCATAATGATTCCATACCACCTGAACCCTTCAACTTCAACAAACAATATCACCGACACACTTTTATCTTCCACATTCATAAACTTCCACAACAATACACACATTAACAACGTTATATTCATGAATAAAGAAACAACACCAAGGTCATATTGGCTTTCAAATCAGCCCGTAACCATTCCAACATCAATTTAAACCATCAAATTCTCATTTTCATCATAGAATACATATCAACAACAATCAAATTACTACGTAGAGATTTGTTCATTTTTTTCCTACACAACATGCACACCCACGGCCAACAACACAACTTGCATGGTTTCATTTATTCCATCCACTCCTTCACTCTACAACATATACAAATCATCCATAATACCAACAACAATTAAAATACTAAATAAAACAATTGAATTATCGCCCTTGCAAACCCTCCATATACACGGCCAACCTCATGCATTTACAACAACAACCTTTCCAAAATCATTCAACTTTTCATTACCAACATGAAATCTACAACTACAACAACTAAAATGCCAAATAAAATAATTACACCATTGTTCCTACACCACATGCATGCACGGCCAACACCCAATTTCCATGCTTTCTTGGATTTCATTCATTCCTATATACAACAACATGCACAAGCCTTCTACAACATACAAAAGAACATGAATTCTTACCTTTCTCCTCCACTTCTTCACTTGACCAAGATTGTGAATTTGCTACAAAGAGTGATTCTCTTACTTCAACAATTATACCATGTTGGAGAGCATCTTTACATTAGTAGAAATGCATGAAGAAACAAATTTTTGGATTAAGGTTGAAAACTTGGAATTTCTTTCTTCCTCTTTTTTTTTTTTTTTGTTGCTCTTGTCTTGAATTAGAAGATGAATCCATATATATATAAGCCTCCAAGCATGTGAGGGGCACATGCCCTTCTCTCAATTTCTCTAGATTTTTCTTTCTTTTTCTTGAAATTAAAAGATGACTCAATTGTCATCATTTTTCATTCATTTCTTTTTCCCATTTTTTTTTGTCACATGGCCAATATGGCCTCTTTGGAATTTTCATGAAACTCATGTGAAATTCCCGTTTTACCCCTCGACATTCCTCAATATTACCATTTTGTCCCTAACCTTCCGCATTATTTTCACGGCCCATTTTGCGAATTTCTCTTCTTGCCCTTAACCTTTCATAATATTTCCATACTAATAATAGTCATAAATAATATTTATAACAACTCGTTCATTAAGATAATTTCTGAAAATGGTCTCGCCCTTAACTTTCCACGACGACTTTGGAATTTCCAAACGTACAATATACGGGCTATAACATCCTCCCCCCTTTAGAACATTCGTCCTCGAATGTTCAATTGACCTCACGGGGTCTTGTAGCACTTCGGGAGGGGTTCCTTCATAAACCAACAGTTCTTCCTTTCGACTCTGCGCACAACATAGCAAAATTTCTTACCATAAGTTTTCTCTTCACTTTCTGTCGATGCCTTCACATATGGGATATCATACATGTTCATACACATAGTCACATATAATTAGTATCAACTAACCCACAGAATACTTCCAGACACTATTCAAGCCTATTCAAATTTCAGAACCGTGACATATTTTTTATTTCTTCTTTAATCGGGCCTGTCGCATCTTTGCGTAGCCTTTTGTGGTCTCCAATCATCTCATATAGTCGACTTCACTTAGGCCATTACGGTTTCTCATTTGTCCTTTGCAACCAAATCTTTGGAATTTCTTACTTCCTTCCCAGGGGGTCACCCATCCTGAAATTGCTCCCGCCTGAGCACGCTTAACCTCGAATCTTTGGTGGAATTCGGTGCTTTATTATTGATATAATCGCATACGCTTTTTCATATGGCCTTTATTACATAATCTGGAGCCAGTCAAAGTTTCACAGATTCCGACACATGCTCGTAGCACGTCCTTTCTTGTACATTTACTATTTTACCCTTTTTGATCTTCCATACTACCTTTACCAATTCTTATTAGCCGAAATCTGTACACCGCGAATGCCATCAATACCTTACGAGTATATAACTTCATATCACATTCTTGCCATCGAAGCTTGTCGGTCTCGGGTAGCGATCAAATATATCTACACTTACCTCCTTTCACCGTATGTAAGGCTTACGGATGGAATTTCTTATTTCATTCTCCTATGGTGGCTCTATCGCACGATCTATGACGAAAGAAGGTCAACAATTCCTAGATGCCCCGTAGCCTCTGTTTATAAATGTGGCGCGCTTCACACCATAAACAGGACTCTACCGGACACGACTTTGCAGACAACCCCACGGACAGACCTCGCTCTGATACCACTTTGTCACACCCCGACCTTACTAGGGTGTGATGGGCACCCGACTCTCCTCAGAGTCGAGCGAACCCTTAGACATTCGCGTATTAAAACCTGCCATTTCGAAAATTTTTAAGAAACTTGAAACTTTTCAAAATAGAGATTGTCTTGTACGGAGTTAGGAAAACTTTTCGATCAATCACATAATTTTTACCAATCGACAACATCTGAAAATACACACTCTTTTAGCATCTATAACTGATTCGCGCTCCACGACACCCTATCCACAGGACTGTTATATCCCGTCTTTTTGCATAATCGGAAAATTCGAAATAATTGTGATTTATGGGAAAGGAGGCCATGTTTGAATTTTTCTTGGTAAGTGTATGCCGGTTATGGAAACTTGGATGCTAGAATGTTGGAGAAGGCCTAAGGGCAAAATTGGAATTTTGGAGATGTGCTTCGGAAATTTCAAAACGAGATTTTAATGAATTGGGCTCAAAAAAAAAAGAAAAAATTGGGCCCAAGAGACAAGGGTGGCCGGCCATATGGCCAAGGCCCAACCCCAATTTAATTAATTTTGCATGTGCAAATTAATTATATAAGTGATCCTTAGCCTTAGAACATTCAAGAAAATCAAAGAAAAATCAAGAAAAAAAAAGAAAGAGAGAGCACGGCCAAGAGAAGAGAGAAAAGAGAAAGAAAGAAAAAATTCTTGGAGCTCAATTCTTAAGTTCAAAAATTCATCTCTCTTGGAATTATTACTAAGCTCAAGTTCCTCTCCAAGATGGTATAATTAGTTTGGCAAGAAAGTGTCTCTTTTGGAAAGAAGAAATTATTGGAAAAGGTAAGGATTCATGTTTTTGTTATGTTATGAAAGGTTGTATACATGCTATGGTATGTGGAATTGCATGGAAATCATGGAATTGTATTTGTGTGTGTATGTGCCGTGTGATGTGTGTGTGTGGTTGGAACCGTGTGTGTATGCATGTGGCATGGCTATGATTAGTTGAATTTTATGTGGTAAATTAGTTGTAGTTATGGTGGAATTTGTATTAAAAATGGAAGTTGAATGAATTAGTGGAAGTTGAGAATTATATGGATGTGGCCGTGACCTATGGAGGATTTGCCATGATGATGACTTATGTTGTTTAATGTGTTAGTTGTGTAGTTATGATTCTTGTATTGTAAGTGTGGGAAAAATGATGTAAGTTTGTATGAAAATGGAATGTGGGAGCTTATGTTGATTTAGTGTAAATTTATGAAATTATGGGAATGAAGTGCTTAAGGTGTAAGTTATGATTAATGTTGATGAATTTGGAAGATGGAAATATGTTATGGACTTGTATGTTAAAGATTAGGAGAATTGAATATGTTATGGCTTTGGTGGAAAATTGGCATAATTTGTATATCTTGTGTATAGATTGTAGAAATGTTATGATATGTTTCCGAATGGTGTTGTAATGACCTTGATGAATAATGAATGTGAAAATATTGGATTTGAGTTGGAAACGCGAAGTTGGAATGAGGGCTATAACATTATGTTAGAAAGTAAGCATATTGTGTTGGTTGTTATTGTTGTTGGTACTGTGTTGGCTTGTTGTTGGTTAGTTGAGCCGAGTTGAGTCTCGGGGGTGTGGTATGTATAGGGGAAGTGCTGCCGAAATTTCGGTAGCCAAGTATAAACCAAAGTTGAAATGTTAACCTTCATGAATAGTGCTTGGTAAGAGTGACCATTTGCAGATTTTTGACGAAATTGGAAGTGAAACCAAGCGAGCATAAGGCGTAATTGAGGTATGTAAAGCCTTGCCCTTTATTCTTTGGCATGTTCTGAGTCCAACAGCCTTGAAAGCGAGCCTCAATTGTACTTCTGTTTCCCAGAATCCAAGATTGAAAATAGCGTCAAAACGTTCAGTAAGATTGAACCTGTTTCTTCACAAGTTGTCATCAAAATGATGTATATGTACGAAACCTTCCCAAATGAACCTGGGTTTGTCCCAAACACTTTCAAATGACTTTATAAAGACTATGATCCATGATTTATGCCCGCCGCCTCGAATTGACCCGAGGTGGGCCCATAGAATCCGAGACCTCTTATTATGATTTTAATTAATTTATTCCTATACCATGTTTAAAGGAATCTTTGATGATTGTACCGTTGTCGAGCAATGAATATGATAAGTTTATGATATGTCTCGATATGGGTTATGATCCTAAAAAATATGATCTGAAGTAAGAAATCGTGCCATCCCCAAAAAGGGCATACATATACCTATACGAGCATCGTCCGATTTCCTTGAAATGATATGTCATTTGTATTGTTCCGTTTGCTCAAGAACGATCATTTTGAAACTTTTGTAAGCCCTATGATATATTTGTTACGTACGAATAGTCTCCAAAAACTCTGATTTGACATAATCCGTCATGGCATCCAAAAGGTACGTATTATGACTATTTGTGTGATTGGTTTGTTAAGTCCGGACTTATATGCATATGTTTACGCACTACTGCGTTCGTGCAAGCTATGATATGTCTTTTCAACGAGCCGGACGGGACATGTTCTCGTGCGCACTTCTGCATTATTCACCGAGTCCCTCGTACTTGCGGGCCGGGACACGTTATTTGTATATGATTGTGATATGATGATACGGGGATGGCGGCCGGGACGGCATATGATTATTATTTACCGAGACCCGCATTAGAGGGCCGGGACACGTTATGTATACATGATATATGATTTGACAGATATGATTCCATATTACCGAGTCCCTTAATAAGGGCCGGGACACGTCATCTGCACATATGGTACATGATTCTGTTATGCATGACTTTACTTACCGAGTCCCTTATCCGAGGGCCGGGACACGATACATGTTCGCATGATATTATATGATCTGATATGTATTATGTCTTCTGAAGTCTCAGACACGGTGTTATTTGTTGTACTTTAGATTCTAATTACAGCTTCGTCTGTTATGCTTCTGTACTCCTGTCTTTGATCATGGTTATACTTGTTACCTTTCTGCTTTACATACTCGGTACATCTTTGTCGACCCCTTCTTCTCGGGGGCTGTGTTACATGCCCACGGGTACAGAAGCGCCGCGCGATACGCCACCGGTCTAGGACTTCGATCTGTTGTTTTGAGGAGCTCCCTTTGATCCGGAGAGCGATACTTTTGGTATATATCTCTTTGTTGTTCATATGTTACGTATATATGACTATTTGGGTACGGCGGGGCCCTGTCCGTCTTCGATTTGTCTGTATGTTAGAGGTCTGAGACATGATTGTGGGTTGTGAGTTGTCCTTTGGTCAGGTACGTATGTTCGGGTTGCGACTCTGTCTGTTATGATAGCCTCAGCGGCTAGTGTACAGGTCTAAGTATGTTTATGTATGTATATATGTTTTCATGCGACGAACCCGATATTTGTATGAATTTATGTATGTCTAAACGAGATTAACTATTTGATATGCCAGATCTGTCAGGTAGGTGCGTATGGGTGTCCAGTTAGGACACCAGTCGCGGCCCACGGGGTTGGGTCGTGACAAAAGTGGTATCGAAGCGGTCGGTTCTCGGAATGTACGCGGGCCGTGTCTAGTAGAGTCTTGTTTATCGGTGTGTTGGGCCCCACATCTATAAACAGGAGGCGACAGGACATTTAGGATGTTATGTTGCCCTTTCTTTGACTCTTAGATCGTGCGTTAGATCTGTGTTATCAGAATGTTTTCCCTTCTGACGAACTATTATGTTTTCAGCGATGCCTCCGAAGAAAGCGACGGCTGCCCAAAAGGGCAACGTGCCGGAGACGGGAGAGATCGGAGAGGTTTTTCCTTTGCCCCGGTCGGAGGGTTCGGCCACTCCGCCATGTGAGGCGGGGCGATGCTCCGGCGCCCGCTCCCCGGCCGGGGGCGGAGGGACGGGACATTGAGGAAAGGGCGACGAAGTGGCCGGCGAGGCTCGAGGACGCGGACAGAGAGGAGATGATGAGACGTGATAGCACGAGGGTCGCGATTTTCGACATGTGGCCCCCACTGGTTTTCGGGGAGGGACTTCATTCGGGGGATACTAGGGCCGCTTCGAGAGATCGAGTCCGTCGAGTTAGCCTCGCACGGACTACGAGATGTGCGGCCGCTGTCCGGGGGTGAGGATGGGCTACGTGGGACGAGTTCACGGCCGCTTTCCTCCGCCACTTTACGCACCGGGCGACGGGCGAGAGTTGACCGATTTTTGCGGATCAAGCGAGAGGGCGGGGAGTATTCGAGAGTATAATTTGGAGTTTGACTCTCTGGCCCGATATGCGCCGACGATTGTCGCTGATATGGAGGACCGGATGCACCGGTACGTGATGGGGCTGGACCCCTATTTGGTTGATTGTTGTTGTTATACCCCGCGTTTTCAGAGCATGAGTTTGATATGTACCTCATCGTAGTAATGGGATGTTTTGAAAGGCACAAGCCATGGAAAGTACGTAACAACGAAGAAAAATGGTGAATTACGATCTCGTAAGTCGTAATCGGGAAATAATATTTTGAAACACGGGAACATGGCCATTATTAGTGTAATAAGTGATAAATATCATGTATGGAGAATTTCGGAATATTTCGGGATTGAGCAAATTGAAGAAAATAAGTTCGACGAAAATTTGAGAAACGCGGGACGGATTTTAGTTAACTTTGGAGGCGCATATCTCATAGTATATGTGGAGTTTTAAGGTGGTTCAAAGTCCTAAAATGAAGTTCGTCGAGTCTAGTTTGTAATGCAACCAACCGTTCATTGATAGGACATCGGAGTAGAGAATTATAGACGTTACAAACCGAGCTGTCGACGCGTGATATTCCGCGGCACCGGTCGCTACGATCTTTGCTACTGATCTTGCAAGATCTTGTAGGTAAAACCGACCGTTTTAAGGGACAAAAATCTCATTTTTTTCAGCCAAAAGTTCCAAAACTTTCAGAAAAATTCAGCACAAAAAAAGAGAGGAGAAAAATTTGAAGTCTTTAACTTTGATCTCAAAAATTTGTTTCTTCATGCCTTCCTACTAAGTTGAAGGCCCTCTTCAACATGGCACAATTGTTGGAACAAGAAAATTACTCTTTGTGGCACTTTCAAGAATTCAAGTAAGTGGGAAAGTTGAAGGAAAAGGTAAAGAATTTCTCTTCTTTTTCATGTTATGGGTGTTTGTGTATGTTGTGGTAGGTGAAAGTGGATGAAATTCAAAAAATATGGAAATTGAAGTTGTAGCCGTGCATGGTGAGTGTGTGTGGCCGTGTGTGTGTGTGTGGTATTGTGTGGTGATGATGAACCAATTTTATTTAGCATTTTGGTTGTGGTTGTAATGTATAGAAGTGGATGAAAATGCATGAACACATGTATGAGGTTGTATGGCGAATGGTAGGTTGTTTGGTAAGTTATGATGAATTGATTCTATTCAATATTCTAGTTGTTGTATTGTGAATCCTATGATGAAAAAAAAATGAATATGAGAACTGAATGATTAGAAGTGAAGTTGTGGTTGTTTGTGGATTATGGGAAAAAGTTAGAATGACATTGGTATGGTTCTTATGATTGTAGAAATGAGTAAAAAGTCATGGAATTGATGTATGTTGGTGTTGGCCGAATAGGGGCTGTTTTGGTAGCTTATAGCGAATTGATTTTCCCTTAGTATTTTGGTCGTTGTTGTCGTGGATTATGCGATGAGAATGAATGTATTGAATGATTCAAGTTGAATATGTAATTGTTGTGTGGTGGCCGAGTATGTGTAGTATAGCGTGGGAATGAAGACTTAATTTTATTTAGTGCAATTTGGTTTGTTTGGAATATTGTGCGGATTGTTGGAAATGTTCTTGAATCGTGTTTGAAAGGTGTTGGATTGATATTTGAATGTGTGATAGTTGATATTAGTTGGACATATGTAGTTGAATTGAATATATGCGAATGTTGCCGAATTGTGTAGAAAGGAATTATTAATGTTAGAATGCATTTGGAATTGAATATTGATGTTGTTATTATGTTTGTTGGTTGTTGTTGATTAGCCGAGTTGAAACCTCGGGGAGGGTGCATGCATAGGGGAGATGCTGCCCAAATTCTTGTAGCCAAAAATTGGTCAAGATCGAATTCTTAAAACTTTGTGCTTAATATTTGGTAAACATGACCAAATGAAGATTTTGGACGAAACGGGACTTGAAGTCGGACGGCGTGAAAGACGAATAAGGTATGTAAGGCTTACCTCCTCTTTCTTTGGCATGTCTTAGATGTAATAGGCTTGAATACGTGTCTCGGGGATCACTCTCGTTCTAGAAATCCGAGATTGAAATTGGTTACTATTCATTCAGTAGAATTGAATTAAATGCTCATGAATAGTTGAAAGAATTGTCTGAACGCCTAGAACTTGCATGAATAGGATCCGAATACCCTAAAACTCTTATAAGTAATGTCATGAAACGTATCATACGTAAATTGTGTACGCCGCCTCATTTGACCCGAGGTGGGCCCCTAGTGTCCGAGATTTTGCTATGTTGACTTAATTGACTTATTTTAAGCGATGTGCAAGTGCGATTTTGAACTAAGTTTCGACTATTACAAAGTGATTGTTTTGACTATTCGGTTGAGTCTGTGATATATTTTGCCATGTACTAACGATCCCAAAGGTTTTTGTCTTTGACATAAATTGTCGCAACTCGAAAGGTATGATTTATGGCTAGTGTCTGATTTCCTCTAAATGATCTATCGTCTGAAATGTTCTTTTGAGTCTGGCAAACATTGTATGTTTTGCATTGCATATGGTTTTCTCACTACTCTGCTCGTGCGAGCTATTATGATATCCTTCACTGCGTCCCGGGCCAGGGCATGTGTTCGTGCAGTTCCTCTGCATTATTCACCGCGCCCCTCACTAGAGGGGCGGGGCATGTTATATATATATATACATGATGATGATGTGATGACGGGGAGGTGGCCAGGATGGCATATGATGATTCCTTTTACCGCGCCCCTCATTAGAGGGCCGGGGCACGTTACATGTACATGCATACGATATGATTTCATTACCGCGTCCCTCACTAAAGGGCCGGGGCACGTTATATGCATACATGATGATTTACGAAACTAACATGCAGGATATATGTTTTCGAAGGCAAGTCTTGTGGGTACTCTTTATTTCGGTATAATCCCGCTTATTATTTTTCATGCTTTACATACTCGGTACACATTCCGTGCGACCCCCGTTCTTCGGGGTGCGTTTCATGCGCGCGGTACACCCGGTGGGCTAAAGATGTTAGCGAAGATGTTCTAGCGGGATTGGCGAGCTCCATATTCTCGGTCTTTGCCGAGTCGGATTATTATGTCATGGTTTCATATTCGGTACTAGAGACTTTGCGAACGGTGTTGTGGGTAATAGATGTCGGTTATGTAAACGGCTATGTGCCGGTATATTATTATGCGTTGTGTTATAAGTTTCATATGTTGCAAGATTTTATTTGATTTGAGAAAAGCAAAAAGGCATATTATTCTTCGATAAATTTTTGTTATGTATATTTGTGTCATGATTTGAGAACCAGTGTGAGTATGACTATTATGGGAGTCCGCGGGTTCGCTCGGCCCTAAATAAGGGTCGGGTGCCCATCACGCCCTAACGGAAATTAGGGTGTGACAGTTGTATGGCGATGGCGGCGCAGACCGGTATGGACATCGCCCGGCTACAGGCTTACGCACAGGGGGTAGAGGACCGGCATAGGGAAGATCGATGCAGAGAAAGTATGACGGGGAGACGGCCGAAGGGGCCGGACTTTGAGGAGTATCTGGAGGTTCTCGAGGCGGACGGCCACTGGTAGATCCTTTCCTTCCGTCGGACCGTGGTACCCGGTCGTTGGTAGACATTTTGATGGCGCGGGTCCTTCGGTAGGCCGAGTTCCCGGGGCCTTGGATTCGCAGCGGAGTACGGGGTTCAGTCAGTCGAGGTTATCTTTGCCCCAGTGTCCTCAGTGTGGCAGGCACCATCCGGGAGAGTGCCGTCTTGCTACCGGCCAATTTTTCGTGCGTGAGGGGCCACGTCATGAGGAGTGCCCGTACGAGGGCGGTTCGGGTTCGGCCCGGCCTACTCGGTCGGATGCGGCTCGTTTTCTCCTTCGGTAGCCATGCGCCCCACGGGGCGATATGCGGCACCGGTGAGGCGCGGCGAGGTCGGAGTGGAGCACCCGGTTCTAGCGGTCCTTCGAACCGCGTATATGCTTTGACCGGCCGGCGGGGACCGGGAGTGTCACCAGATGCAGATCCAGGTATACTATTAACCTTTCCTCGAAAAGTATGTGCATTTATTGATCTGTATTTCATTATGTTGTATGATTTTCTTTTCTGGGTGCTAGTAAGAGTAAAGCATAAACCCAAATTACAAGAACCTCTTGAGGCAGCTATACATATGTACAGATGGAAAATGAGGGTCGATACAAGTTCTTCGATTAAGTGCAAGTATGTAAGTGGCAAGAAGACCTCCCCGACTGATTTGATCTACCATGAGGTTCGATTAACATTCGAGGACGAATGTTTTAAAGGGGGGAGGATGTTATATCCCGTCTTTTTGCATAATCGGAAAATTCGAAATAATTGTGATTTATGGGAAAGGAGGCCATGTTTGAATTTTTCTTGGTAAGTGTATGCCGGTTATGGAAACTTGGATGCTAGAATGTTGGAGAAGGCCTAAGGGCAAAATTGGAATTTTGGAGATGTGCTTCGGAAATTTCAAAACGAGATTTTAATGAATTGGGCTCAAAAAAAAAATAAGAAAAAATTGGGCCCAAGAGACAAGGGTGGCCGGCCATATGGCCAAGGCCCAACCCCAATTTAATTAATTTTGCATGTGCAAATTAATTATATAAGTGATCCTTAGCCTTAGAACATTCAAGAAAATCAAAGAAAAATCAAGAAAAAAAAAGAAAGAGAGAGCACGGCCAAGAGAAGAGAGAAAAGAGAAAGAAAGAAAAAAATTCTTGGAGCTCAATTCTTAAGTTCAAAAATTCATCTCTCTTGGAATTATTACTAAGCTCAAGTTCCTCTCCAAGATGGTATAATTAGTTTGGCAAGAAAGTGTCTCTTTTGGAAAGAAGAAATTATTGGAAAAGGTAAGGATTCATGTTTTTGTTATGTTATGAAAGGTTGTATACATGCTATGGTATGTGGAATTGCATGGAAATCATGGAATTGTATTTGTGTGTGTATGTGCCGTGTGATGTGTGTGTGTGTGTTGGAACCGTGTGTGTATGCATGTGGCATGGCTATGATTAGTTGAATTTTATGTGGTAAATTAGTTGTAGTTATGGTGGAATTTGTATTAAAAATGGAAGTTGAATGAATTAGTGGAAGTTGAGAATTATATGGATGTGGCCGTGACCTATGGAGGATTTGCCATGATGATGACTTATGTTGTTTAATGTGTTAGTTGTGTAGTTATGATTCTTGTATTGTAAGTGTGGGAAAAATGATGTAAGTTTGTATGAAAATGGAATGTGGGAGCTTATGTTGATTTAGTGTAAATTTATGAAATTATGGGAATGAAGTGCTTAAGGTGTAAGTTATGATTAATGTTGATGAATTTGGAAGATGGAAATATGTTATGGACTTGTATGTTAAAGATTAGGAGAATTGAATAAGTTATGGCTTTGGTGGAAAATTGGCATAATTTGTATATCTTGTGTATATATTGTAGAAATGTTATGATATGTTTCCGAATGGTGTTGTAATGACCTTGATGAATAATGAATGTGAAAATATTGGATTTGAGTTGGAAACGCGAAGTTGGAATGAGGGCTATAACATTATGTTAGAAAGTAAGCATATTGTGTTGGTTGTTATTGTTGTTAGTCTTGTGTTGGCTTGTTGTTGGTTAGTTTGAGCCGAGTTGAGTCTCGGGGGTGTGGTATGTATAGGGGAAGTCTTTGCCGAAATTTCGGTAGCCAAGTATAAACCAAAGTTGAAATGTTAACCTTCATGAATAGTAACTGGTAAGAGTGACCATTTGCAGATTTTTGACGAAATTGGAAGTGAAACCAAGCGAGCATAAGGCGTAATTGAGGTATGTAAAGCCTTGCCCTTTATTCTTTGGCATGTTCTGAGTCCAACAGGCTTGAAAGCGAGCCTCAATTGTACTTCTGTTTCCCAGAATCCAAGATTGAAAATAGCGTCAAAACGTTCAGTAAGATTGAACCTGTTTCTTCACAAGTTGTCATCAAAATGATGTATATGTACGAAACCTTCCCAAATGAACCTGGGTTTGTCCCAAACACTTTCAAATGACTTTATAAAGACTATGATCCATGATTTATGCCCGCCGCCTCGAATTGACCCGAGGTGGGCCCATAGAATCCGAGACCTCTTATTATGATTTTAATTAATTTATTCCTATACCATGTTTAAAGGAATCTTTGATGATTGTACCGTTGTCGAGCAATGAATATGATAAGTTTATGATATGTCTCGATATGGGTTATGATCCTAAAAAATATGATGCGAAGTAAGAAATCGTGCCATCCCCAAAAGGGCATACATATACCTATACGAGCATCGTCCGATTTCCTTGAAATGATATGTCATTTGTATTGTTCCGTTTGCTCAAGAACGATCATTTTGAAACTTTTGTAAGCCCTATGATATATTTGTTACGTACGAATAGTCTCCAAAAACTCTAATTTGACATAATCCGTCATGGCATCCAAAAGGTACGTATTATGACTATTTGTGTGATTGGTCTGTTGAGTCTGGACTTATATGCATATGTTTACGCACTACTCGTTCGTGCAAGCTATGATATGTCTTTTCACCGAGCCGGGCCGGGACATGTTCTCGTGCGCACTTCTGCGCATTATTCACCGAGTCCCTCGTACTTGCGGGCCGGGACACGTTATTTGTATATGATTGTGATATGATGATACGGGGATGGCGGCCGGGACGGCATATGATTATTATTCACCGAGACCCGCAAAGAGAGGGGCGGGACACGTTATGTATACATGATATATGATTTGACGGATATGATTCCATATTACCGAGTCCCTTAATAAGGGCCGGGACACGTCATCCGCACATATGGTACATGATTACGTTATGCATGACTTTACTTACCGAGTCCCTTATCCGAGGGCGGGACACGATACATGTTCGCATGATATTATATGATACGATATGTATTATGTCTTCGAAGGTCTCAGACACGGTGTTATTTGTTGTACTTTAGATTCTAATTACAGCTCCGTCTGTTATGCTTCTGTACTCCTGTCTTTGATCATGGTTATACTTGTTACCTTTCTGCTTTACATACTCGGTACATCTTTGTACTGACCCCCTTGCTTCTCGGGGGCTGTGTTACATGCCCACAGGTACGGACGCACCGCGTGATACGCCACCGGTCTAGGACTTCGATCTATTTGTTTTGAGGAGCTCCCTTTGATCCGGAGGCCGATACTTTTGGTATATATCTGTCGTTGTTCATATGTTACGTATATATGACTATTTGGGTACGGTGGGGCCACGTCCCGTCTTCGATTCTCGTCTGTATGTTAGAGGTCCGGACATGATTGTGGGTTGTGAGTTGTCACCGGTCGGTACGTATGTTCGGGTTGCGACTGCGCGCGTTATGATAGCCTCGGCGGCTAGTGTACGGTCTAAGTATGTTTATGTATGTATATATGTTTTCATGCGACGAACCCGATATTTGTATGAATTTATGTATGTCTAAACGAGATTAACTATTTGATATGCCAGATCTGTCAGGTAGGTGCGTATGGGTGTCCAGTTAGGACACCAGTCGCGGCCCACGGGGTTGGGTCGTGACAAGGACACTGTCTGCAAAGTCTCTAGGATGTACAGATACCATGACATAAGTACTCGACCTGGCAACACTCCGAACTGAGATGGAGCTCGCCAATCCCGCTGGAACAGCTCCTAGCCAAGTCTTTTACTCGTCGGGTGTACTGCGTGGCATGAAACGCGCCCCCGAAGAAAGGGGGTCGGTACGAAGAAATCTACCGAATATGTAAGGCAGTGACCAATAATAACCGCAGCTTAATTTAAGAGAGAAGAAATCGCAAATCAAATTCAATACCTGCAGCCTTCGCTGGAAGAAGCATAAATATATATATATATACGGGTCTCATGTAATCCCTAAGTGAATAATGCAAATGAACACACACATCTTAAGTAAAGGATGCAATCTAACCGTGCGTCGCTTCCGACATTCAATGAAATAGTCCCTTCGGACGGCCGCTTCCGCGTAGTAATAAAGATGGCCCCCCTTCGGGCATTGCCGCTTCCGCATAATAACAACGATAGCCCCGCCGGGCATGGCCGCTTCCGCATAATAATAAAGACGGCCCCTTCGGGCATTGCCGCTTCCGGCATAACAATAAAGATGGCCCCTTCGGGCATGCCGCTTCCGGCATAACAATAATCACGGCCCCTTCGGGCATAATAGTAATGATAATGTAAACATAAGTAGTAAGTGAAATGAAATAGTAAAATCTCGCACCCCTTTCGGAGTGGTTTTGAAAAGAATAGCTCACTCAGACATAAGCTGAGGCCATAGTGCTCCCAGACGTGAGCGAGGCCATAGCACCCTCAGTGATCGGCCCGAGGCCACAGCTCGCTCGTACACGGACCGAGGCCATAGCACACTCGGGCATAAGCGAGGCCACCGCACCCCTTCGGAGTGGTTTTAGAAAGTCTAAATATTAAAATCTCACACCCCCGTCGGAGTGGTTTTAGAAAAATCAATTTTGTGTTTCTTTGTACAAAACTAGTTCTTTAAAAATCATCAGTGAACCACAAACGCGTTTCCGAAGCCATTTTTGGAAAACCGAAGTAATAATTATATTAGGAACATTGTCACACCACCACATACATTATAGAACATAATGAGGCAGCTAAACAAGCTGGCCTTTGGTAGTCGGGTCCTACTCGTGCAAGTTCTAAATGTTTAGGGAGTTCTTCCATCATTTCGCACAATTTCTAATTCAACTCTACTGAATGAATAGTAGTTAATTTCAATCTCGAATTTCTAAGAAAGGAATTGTCCCCCAGGCACATATTCAAGCCTACTACGTCTAAGACATGCCAAAGAAAGAAAGTGAAGCCTCACATACCTTTTCTGCTCCTTAAGCTTCTCCAAATCCCAGCTCCAAGTTTGCCAAAAGCTGCAATTTGGTCACATTTACCAAATATCAACCATAAAGCTTTAAGAATTCACTCTTAACCAACACTTGTCTTAATCTTCCAAATAAGTTCACTTATTTTCTGCCGAAATTTCAGCAGCACCTCCCCTGTAAATACACCGTCCCGAGAATTATGGCTCGGCCCAAATTCAATAACAATCCGAGAATGAAACTCGCCACATTATTAACAACAATTCCAACAATACTTGCAATACTCATAATGATTCCATACCACCCGAACCCTTCAACTTCAACAAACAATATCACCGACACACTTTTATCTTCCACATTCATAAACTTCCACAACAATACACACATTAACAACGTTATATTCATGAATAAAGAAACAACACCAAGGTCATATTGGCTTTCAAATCAGCCCGTAACCATTCCAACATCAATTTAAACCATCAAATTCTCATTTTCATCATAGAATACATATCAACAACAATCAAATTACTACGTAGAGAATGCACACCCCACGGCCAACAACACAACTTGCATGGTTTCATTTATTCCATCCACTCCTTCACTCTACAACATATACAAATCATCCATAATACCAACAACAATTAAAATACTAAATAAAACAATTGAATTATCGCCCTTGCAAACCCTCCATATACACGGCCAACCTCATGCATTTACAACAACAACCTTTCCAAAATCATTCAACTTTTCATTACCAACATGAAATCTACAACTACAACAACTAAAATGCCAAATAAAATAATTACACCATTGTTCCTACACCACATGCATGCACGGCCAACACCCAATTTCCATGCTTTCTTGGATTTCATTCATTCCTATATACAACAACATGCACAAGCCTTCTACAACATACAAAAGAACATGAATTCTTACCTTTCTCCTCCACTTCTTCACTTGACCAAGATTGTGAATTTGCTACAAAGAGTGATTCTCTTACTTCAACAATTATACCATGTTGGAGAGCATCTTTACATTAGTAGAAATGCATGAAGAAACAAATTTTTGGATTAAGGTTGAAAACTTGGAATTTCTTTCTTCCTCTTTTTTTTTTTTTTTTTGTTGCTCTTGTCTTGAATTAGAAGATGAATCCATATATATATAAGCCTCCAAGCATGTGAGGGGCACATGCCCTTCTCTCAATTTCTCTAGATTTTTCTTTCTTTTTCTTGACATTAAAAGATGACTCAATTGTCATCATTTTTCATTCATTTCTTTTTCCCATTTTTTTTTGTCACATGGCCAATATGGCCTCTTTGGAATTTTCATGAAACTCATGTGAAATTTCCGTTTTACCCCTCGACATTCCTCAATATTACCATTTTGTCCCTAACCTTCCGCATTATTTTCACGGCCCATTTTGCGAATCTCTCTTCTTGCCCTTAACCTTTCATAATATTTCCATACTAATAATAGTCATAAATAATATTTATAACAACTCGTTCATTAAGATAATTTCTAAAAATGGTCTCGCCCTTAACTTTCCACGACGACTTTGGAATTTCCAAACGTACAGTATACGGGCTATAACATATGTAAAGCATGATCAACATCAATATGGAAGAATAATGGATAACATATGAAATAACACGAGCTGGGGGATAATAGCATCATCATAGCACTTACCTGCTTTCCATAGGGACGTTCCATTTCTATTTCGTGCTCGCGTACATACATTCGTATTCTTGCTCATTTACCTTTCGTATCTACTTTCATATTCGTATTCATGTCTCCTTTCATACTCATACTCATATCATATACATTGCATATTCATAGCCCTTACTTGGCACTTACATAGTCTTAACATATTCGTACTCTAATGGATGTTATATACATAGCATAATCGTATTCATATAAAGGTCATATACTTAGCTTATCCGTACTCATATAGATGCCATGCATATAGCTTATTCGTACTCATATAGATGTCATACATATAGCTTTTATATAGCATACCCGACCATGAAGGTTCGGTGTTTCACGTACCCGGCCCTACCAAGGCTCAGTGCCTGGCCCTACCAAGGCTCAGGGTTGTTCGTACCCAACTGCAGTGGTGCGCGCGCGTCGTCATATAGATATACATATATACATATACATATTTATCATATTCTACCCGGCCATATAAGCTCGGGGTTCACAATAGCCTCTCATGGGCATACATACATATAAGCTCATATCTATCTTTAGTCTTGTTACCGTCGTCATTCATTACCTTCTATCCTTAGAGTACTACTCGTCATATAAGGAACTTAGTACAACCATATCATTTAAGCGTCATTAGCTTAATAGCTTTTGAGCTAGGATCATTAGAGAGTGTCATGAACTCATAAGAAGATGAACATTTGGCCAAAGAACCATGCCTTATGAAAGAAGGGTTAGCCTTACATACCTTTTCATGCAACTATTCTATCACTTGAGCGTTCTTCTTCAAAGCTCATGTTCTACCTTCATAGAAGTGCATACTCATATTAGATGATGGATAGCATTTAGCATTCATAACTAATTCTAGAGAATATCAGACAGCATCTCCTTTATTTATACGACTTTCCTTGTATTACATATCAACTCCCAAACATCAACAATAACGTTCACAATATCATCACAATAGCCTTTAGTCATCTACATAACTCTTACTTCACAATTCACTTCAATTTTTCCATATTCATAGTCAAAACTTGACAATACGTTCATTCACATACAATGTCATTTTCCACACTTTCAATAGCATTTATAACATGATTACATTCATAAAGCATCAAGAATCATCACTCGTTCCAAACGTTTACTCAAAAGTGCTACTATTCACACATCCATGACCCATTTCTTATATTCTTTCGCAATCCAAGTGTTTCAATGTCCAAATAATTTAAACAACATGGAAACATCATAAAACTCACCTTAGATGGTGTAGGATTGAACCTTGGTGGCATATACCTCACTTGAGCAAAACCCTAGATTTTCCTTCATTTGAATTTCTTGCTTTTGATGAACTTTAATGGTTTCTCTTACTTTGATTCACTTGGTTTGATGATAACAACCTTTGATTTCCTTTGGATTCTTGTTCATGAAACATATATGAGGCCATAGAGCTTTTAGAGAGAAGTAGAGAGATGTTGGGAATGAAATAATGAAGTTGGAAACACATTTAAAGACTTGAAACATTCGGTCCGTCGGGTGTTCCACTCGTTCCACGGTCCGTGGAACCCGGTGTCCGCGAAACTGGTCGTGGTTCATGACCAGTCAATTGGCTTCTCTTCTGGCAGTTCCACGGACCCATCCATGGTCCGTGGAACACTGCTGGCCGTGGGCTGGCCGTGAAACTGTTCGCCACACCAAGTTCGATCCCGTCGTCTCGTTTGATCTCCAATCCTTATGGAACCTTCTTAGCACTTGTTTATCACTTCATTAATAATCTAAGGGCGTTATAACTCTTCCCCAACACATCATTAAGTTGTCATCAACTTACTACTCATAAATCCTTTCCGATACTTATCGTATACATGGCCTTCTCTTGGCAACTTTCTCATCTAACATCGAATGTCTTTCAAACCTTATTTAGAATCATCAAATGCTATTTCTTACTTATTGAAACATCGTATACTTTGTATTCCTCATTAGCCTATTTACTGTGCATCAACGGAAAATTTTCCGAGGTGTAACATTCTTCCTTAGGAACATTCCACCTCGAATGTTAAGCACTTAGATTCTACAAAATTTTTGCCGAGTATCAAACTATAATATGGCACTACCGCCCTGTCACAACAACCCATAATATCAATGCCTCACAGGGCCACAACATAATAGCAATATAATTTGGCCACACACGACCCAAATACATAAAAGGAAAGCGTACATACCTTACGATCTTGGCGTTTCATCTTGGCCCTCTTCTGGGGGCTGGAATAAGTGTGGATATTTGGATTTCATGCTTTCTTCTGCTTCCCATGTCATTTCTTCTCGATTATTATTTCTCCACAAAACTTTAAGCGAGGCCACTTCTTTGTTTCTAAGCCTCCGTACTTGCCTATCTAATATGGCAATGGGTTTTTCATCATAAGCTAACACTCGTCACTTGAACATCATTTCTTTGGGCGATCCTAGTAGGATCTCCAATACATTTACATAGCATCGAGACATGGAACACTGGATGGACCGACTCTAGATCAGGAGGTAGATCTAATTCGTAAGCTATTTTGCCTACTTTGCACACAACTTCATAAGGCCCAATATACCGGGGACTAAGCTTCCCCTTTTTGTCAAATCTCATAACGCCTTTCATTGGCGACACTTTCAAGAATACCCAATCTTTAACTTGGAACTCTAAGTCCCTTCGATGATTATCCGCATAGGACTTTTGACGACTTTGCCCAAGGATTCTTGCTAACAATCGATCTTGTATAAGCTTGACTTTCTCTATGGCTTGTTGGACCAAATCCGGCCCTATCAGTTTAGCCTTTCCTATTTCAAACCACCCAATTAGGGATCTACACTTTCGCCCATATAAGGCTTCATACGGTGCTATTTGAATGCTAGAATGATAGCTATTAGTATAGGCAAATTCAATGAGTGGCAAATGATCATCCCAATTTCCCCCAAAATCTATCATACATGCTCGTAACATATCCTCATCAAGAGTCCGAATGGTACGCTCGGCATATATATATATGGATGAAATATATATAATATATATATCCCCAAACCTTCTTGGAAGGACTTTCGAAATTAGCCGTAAATTCGGTGCCTCTATCGGAGATAATAGATATCGGAACACCATGTGAAGTGGCACTATCTCTTTAACATAGAGCTTTGCATAATCTAACACCTTACATACGTCGTTCGACCGGCAAGAAATGAGCCGACTTAGTGAGTCCGTCCACAATCACCCATATGGAATCATACTTACGTCGAGAACGGGGTAAACCCGTAATGAAGTCCATGTTAATCACTTTCCACTTCCAAGTTGGGATTTCTATAGCTTGCAATAATCCGCCCGGCTTTTGGTGCTCGATTTTCACTTGTTGACAATTGGGACATTGAGCTATAAATTCTGCTATATCTTTCTTTATCCCATTCCACCAATATACGGATTTAAGATCATTATACATTTTCATTGCTCCGGGGTGGATAGAATAACGGGAACAATGAGCTTCTCTCAATATTTGGTGGCGCAAACACCTTACATTAGGAACACATAAGCCTAGACATTGGAGAACTCCGTCTCCTGTAATCTCAAATGATGACTCCTCTTTCTGAGGGAGTGTATCTCTATACTGCACTAGCATGGGATCTTCGTATTGTCGCTCTTTCACTTCCACTACCAGCGACGAAACTGCCGAATTCTGAATGGTGGTTCCCCTGCTGCCTGAATCCACTACTCGAACTCCTAGACTAGCTAACTGCTGGAGCTCACGAGTCATTTCATATTCTATATTGTACATATATAAATTCCCATAGATGCAATGCTAAGAGCGTCGGCCATAACGGGTATGCCTTTCCGGAGTGATATAGAATCTCAACATCATAATCTTTTAACAATTCTAACCATAAATGCAAATTTAACTCTTTTTGCTTGAAGATATCGAAGGCTCTTATGATCTGTATAAATATCTACATGAACACCATATAAATAATGTCTCCATATCTTTAATGCATGAATCACTGTAGCCAATTCAAGATCATGGGTTGGATAATTCTTTTCGTGTTTTCTTAATTACCTTAAAGCATATGCAATCACCTTGCCATGTTGCATTAATACACAGCCCAACGCTTGAAGCATCGCAATAAACAACATAACCTTCCAATCCCTCTGGAAGTGTCGGGACCAGGGCGAAGTCAACTTTGTCCTTTAGCTTTTGGAAACTACGTTCACAAGCGTCCGTCATTGAAACTTTCGATTTCTAGGTCAAACTTTGTAAGTGGTGCGAAAATAGAAGAAAAACCTTCAACAAATCTTCTGTAATAACCTACTAAGCCCAGAAAGCTGCGTACCTCCATGGGAGTTTGTTACACCCCGTACTTCGTGCGTCGGAATATTCTAAGTTGGTTGCGATGAGGTATGGACAAGACTTTTAATTTTCAGTTTTGTTGATTTTGCTTCAATGCATAAGACGCATATTCATTTTTTTGTTGATATGAAGTGTTAAGGGTAAGGTTGGAATAAGGAAATTAAGAGAATGAAAGTTGGAAGAATTTGGGACTAAAAATGAATTAAGGAAAGTTGGCCATTATTTGAAAAATTGGCCAAAATTCATGAAATTTCCTAGCCATGTGGCCGGCCATGTGGGGAGTGGGCCATGGCCACATGGTTGGCTATTATATGAAAAGAGAAAGATGATTAAGTCATCTTCATCATTCACTTTACCTCCTAGAAAGTTCAAGAGAATGAGAGAAAAAAAAGAAGGAGGAGAACGGCTAGGAGAGGGGCTGGCCGAACCAGCCCCATAAAAATTTGCCATGAAAAATTGTTTTCTTTAAGATTTCATGCTAATTGGAAGGTCCTTGTTATCGTGGAGTAGTTGATGGAACAAGAGAACCACTCGTTTTGCAAAGAACAAGCCTAGCCGAGAGTTGGAAGCAAGTGGAAGAGGTGAGGTTCTATCCTTTCTTGCATGTTGTGGTACGTAGAAAAGGATGGAATTCATGAATATATGGATGTTAGTGTGTTGTGTGTGTGTGGCCGTGTGTTGTGTGTGTTGTATGGAGATAGTGAACTAATTGTATATAGCTTGTTTGTATGTTGTTGTGATGTGTAGAAATGAATGAAAACTCATGAAATATGTTGGGTTGAAGTTGGGCCGTGTGTAGTGTGATTGAGGCCGTGTGTGTGGTTGTGTAGTAGTGAAGAATTAAGTGTGTTTAGCATGATTGCATGTTGTTTTTAGTGTGTGAAAATGGATGAAAAATTATGGAATGTGTGTGTTGTGGTGTTGGCGAAAAATGGTTGTGTGATTTGGGGCAAGTATGTGGAACTAATTTAATGTGGTATTTTGGTTGTTGTTTGTTGTGGATTATGTGATAAAAATAAAGGTATAATGACTTATGTCAAAGTTGTAGTGTTGTGGGCTGTTTTGGAAGTCAATATGGTTCTATTATGTTTTCTTATAATTATGAAGGTAGTGTGGTAATATATGGAACCGTTGACGTAGTTTGTGAAATTGAAAGGAAGAAACGCATTATTGTCGCATTCATTAAGTTGGAAGGTTTCGGGTTTCATAGCATATTGTTTGAATTGTCTTGAATACTTTGTGGATTGTCCGGAATGTTCTTGAATCTTGTTTGGATGGTTGTTGGTTTGGTTGTTGTTGATATTAGCCGAGTTGAATTCCTGGGTTGGTGAATATATAGGGGAAATGCTGCCCAATTTTTGGTAGAAAAAGCAATGGTTTGGAATTGGATCCCTTAGCGCTGGACTAATGTTCGATGCCTATTGATGTTGTTGTAGATTTTTGAGAAGACGAACTCACGTTTGGATTAGCTTAGGAAGCAAGGGTATGTGAAGCTTACCCTTCTTTTCTTTTTGGCATGTCTTAGACGGAACTAAGGTATGACATGATATGTGCCTCGGGGTAATTCCATTCGTAAATTTCAAGTAGGTTTGTGAATCGTATTTGCTTGCGCTGTAGGCATCTTTAGTATGGTTAGGCTGTGGTTTGTATATTCTTGATATGGTTGAGTTTGAAAAATTGTGTAAGCGATTCGTATAAGTTCCTTGATGTTCGTATCTTTAATGCGGTTGAGTTATGACCCTTATGTCTTTTGTAGGATTAAACTTTTAAGGTTTCAAAAGAGTTCTATTTTCAAAAGAATTTTGTTTTCAAAAGAGACTTGTTCTAAAACGACTTCGAAACTACGAACGTCCGTAACTTTTGCATACGACCTCGAAACGCCCCAAAACATAATATGTAAGTTCATAAGACATCACTCTCCCCTACCCCTCGTAGTCGGGCTCGGACGGGGGTCGGCACCCGTCCGTGGGGCCCGCGGCCTTTCTATGCTACCTTTATGGATTTTTCGGAAAATTTAATATTTTCTTCACTATGACTATTTATTTATGTATTTGTCGAGTTGGAAATAATGATTTTATGCCCATGATTTTGATACATAATTGTGGTTTCTAAAATTCGGTTTGACATGTTCCCGAGCGAAATTCGGAAGAAAACTTGATTTGACGATGGTTTTGGATTTTCAAAAAGAGGGTTCGTTTTGATCATTTGGTTGGGCCTGTAATGATGTCTGATATGCGTGTGGTTACCTACGATCCGCTCGTGCGTTCTGTGTTACCTCTTTCACCGGATCCCGGGCCGGTATATGATCGTGCGCACTATGATATACCGTCGTTATGTGTTACGGTTCCCGAGACCTCGCCATTGTGGCCGGGTTCGTTTATGGAGTTATGCCGTGATATGGCTTATGATGTGTTGTGATGATGTGTTGTGTTCGGGGGATTCGGAGATTTGAAACTTCCGGTGTTATCGTGTTGTGGCGCGGATAGGGTGGCGACCACGTTCGTCCCCGCTGGGTCCTATGGACCGCATTTGATAATGTGATGATGTATGATGAGTTTATTCCGATGATGAGTTTGTTCCCGATGATGAGTTTGATCACCGATGGTGAGCGGATCCCCACATCGATTCTTGTCATTCCATATGACGGATTACGATGCGTTCGGTATGAGTATGCATGATTTGTGTGTCGGATGTAAGTACTTAGATAGTTGGGTTATTACGACTTCCCCTCGTACTTCCTACTTTTTTAGTTATGACCTCGTTTGATGTATGCTATGCTTTACATGCTCGGTACATATTTAAATGCGACCCCCTTTCTTCGGGAGCTGCGTTTCATGCCACGCGGTACCCACGGATGAGTCGGTGATGCTAACGAAGATGCTCGGCTGGATTGGCGAGCTCCGTTTCCTCCCGGAGTGCTGCCGAGTCAGAGTGCTTTGTATGGTGTTCGAAGTTATGATAGAGACTTTGCGACCAGGTGTCGAGTGTATGATATGTCGGGTCTTTGTTTTGTAAGCGGCTATGTAGCCGGTGTGTTTGTATGCATTAATACTACCGATGTGTTTGGCAAGCGGCTATATAAGCCGGGGGATGCCGTTATGCCTTATATTACAGTTTTCATACGATGGCGATTTTATTTGGTTTGAAAAAAAAAACGAAAGGCATGTTTGTTTTCTGAAAAATTTTCATTACGTGCGTATGTTATGTTTTGTAGGCCTAGTCTGGGTATGGACATTACGATAGTCAGCGGGTTCGCTCGGCCCTAGGTAAGGGTCGGGTGCCCATCATACCCTATCGGAAATTGGGGTGTGACAGAGTTGTAGGCCTTGGCCAAGTCTTTACGGCCTCAATCTTTTGGCTATCTACCCGAATACCATCAGCTGAAACAATGTGCCCAAGAAATATCACTGAGTTCAACCAGAACTCACACTTAGAAAATTTTGCAAATAACTCTCGAGTCTGAAGAACTCTGAGGACAGTACGTAAATGATCCGCATGTTCTGCCTCGGATCTAGAATACACCAAAATGTCATCGATGTACACAATCACGAACAAATCTAGAAAGGGCCTGAACACATCATTCATTAAATCCATAAACACGCCGATTGCATTAGTTAGCCCAAATGACATTACCCGGAACTCAAAATGGCCATATCTTGTTCTGAAAGCTGTCTTAGGGATATCTTTCTCCCTAACTCTTACTTGATGATACCCGGATCTCAAATCTATCTTGGAAAACCATTTGGCACCTTGTAATTGATCAAATAGGTCGTCAATCCTCGGAAGAGAATACTTATTCTTAATCGCCACCTTGTTCAATTGCCGATAATCATTGCACAATCTTAAGGAGCCATCTTTCTTTCGGACAAACAATACGGGTGCTCCCCACGGGGATGAACTAGGCCTAATAAAGCCTTTCTCGAGCAGGTCTTTCAATTGCTCCTTCAACTCTTTCATTCTGCGGAGCCATTCGACAGGAGGAATAGATATAGGCTTAATGTGGCAACACATCAATAGCAAAATCAATCTCCCGCTCGGGAGGAAGGCTCCGAAAGCTCTTCCGGGAATACATCCCAGGAAATTCATTCACTACGAATCGCCCTGAAAAGTCGGCGATTCAGCTTCTACATCTTGAACTCGCACTAGATGATAAATGCAGCCTTTTGTAATCATTTTCCTTGCCTTCAGGTAGGAAATAAACCTACCCTTTGGTGACGCCGTATTTCCTTTCCATTCTAAGATGGGTTCTCCCGGAAATTGGAAGCGAACCATTTTCATTCTACAATCGACGTTGGCGTAGCAAGAAAGCCAACCAATCCATGCCCATAATAACATCAAAATCCACCATTTTTAACTCATACAAAGTCAATCATGAACGGCCATCACAAATCACAATTACACAATTTCTATATACTGCTAGCTAATGCCGACTCACCCAGTGTAGACACCTCAAAAGGTTTAATCGACTACGGTTTGATTCTAAATCGACCCGCAATATACGGAGTAACATATGACAATGTGGAGCGGGATCTATCAAGGCATATACATCATGAGAAAAGTACCGATAATACCCGTGACCACATCGTGGAGAAGACTCGAGGTCTTGGCGTCGGCCAGCATGCCATACGGTCTTGAGGACCGCTAGAGCGGGGCTCTCCCCACGCTTGGCCCTGCCAGCGGGCGCGTGTGAACTGGCCCATAGGTCGTGTAGATGCGAAGATCCGGCCATCTTGATACTGAAGGTACGGGTCCTACCTGCACCGCCACTAACCGAGGGCAATCACGCATAACATGGCCTGGTCGACCGCATGAATAGCAAGCATTGGAGCCCAATCTGCACGGACCCCAATGTAACTTTCCACACTGGGAGCATCGTGGTGCGGGTGGCCTCGCCTGACCCGAATCACCCGCAACTCGAGATCCCAAAAACCTCGACTCGGCCGGGATGAGTAGATCTATCAAATCTCGGCACGAATACCGTGAGGCGTACTGCGTCATAGAAGCCCCGAATGTCTAGAAAGGCTGCTTTACTGTGCTCACCTCTATACTCATTCATCGGACCAAGATCTAGCCCTCTTGCTATGCCCTCTATCATGCTCGCTTCTTTGTTCTTGCAAGCTTTCTTCTAAATTTTGAGCGTGGGCTTGGATGCGTGCAATATCCATATTGTCCGGAGTGGGACGGCCCCCAAGCATCTATCCGTCAAATGTGGCCCTAGGCCTTTCACAAATCGGTGCACTCGGTCACCCATATCCGCTACCATGGCCGAAGCATACCTAGCCAAGGAATTGAAGCGGAGACTATACTCTATAGCACTTATGCTCCCTTCCCTCAAATTCAATAACTTATCGGCTCTAGCTCGCCGAGCTTCTGGGGGAAAATAATGCCGGATAAATGCATCTACAAACTCTTGCCATACCGGTGGAGGTGCATTGGCTCCCCGCTGTCATGACTCAACCCCGTAGGCCATGACTAGTGTCCGAATTGGACACTCATACGCACCTGATACTCAGAATCAGCATACCAAACTTGCATAAATACAAATGGTCACATATAATCTCAGATTGTCGCGCAAGAGCAAACATATGTCACGAAAAGCCGACGAAGGCCGTCATAATGTACATAACATGTCAAATATACGCATATGCAGCGACAAGGCCCACTATTAACGGGACCGCCCAAACATAATACATACGAACACATCTGTACAGAAATACCCACAACCCACATACATGTCTACAGACCTCTAAACAGAACAACGGAAACATATGACGGGGCAGGGCCCCATCGTACCCCTGAATGAATATATACATATGCAACGGAAGAATATATACCAAAAGTGGGGTCGGGCGAAGGGCACTAAAATGGGGTCCTAGGTCACAAACGGGGTCGCCCACCGGGGA
>NW_026726870.1:0-32491 GCF_029784015.1 Lycium ferocissimum
CTATCGCCTTCTTCATCACCGACATAGCTTAAATCATAACACACAGTTAGAGAGAAAAAGGAATCTTACATTATGGCTCTAGCGCACGATCTATGAAGAAGAAGGATGGTCGTTATTCTTAAATGCCCCGTAGCCTCTCGTTTATAAGTGTGGTGTGCTTCACACCCATAAACAAGACTCTAGTAGACACGGTTCGTAGACACACCCTAGGACGGAACTGCTCTGATACCACTTTTGTCACGACCCTAACTAGTGGGCCATGACGGGTACCCGGAGCTGACTATCGAGTACCACTCATCATGCTATCTATCATACCCAACCTGGACATACATCTTTCTTAACACAAGACTTATCATGAAACAATCCCTAAGGCCACAAAAATGAAGTACAGAATATACAACGAAGGAATAATCTAGCACCTACAACCCACACATAAATATCTACGAGCCTCTAACTAGAGTCTCTTTTGAAATAATAAGGACGGGACAGGACCCCGCCATGCCCCAACTATGTGCACAGAAGAACATACCAATAACTGGCAACTCCGGAGTAGTGGAATGCTCCGGCAAATCTTCTAAGTAAGCCCCTAAGCGTATACGGCGTCTCCCTGTCTACCTCTGGGCATGAACACAACGTCCATAAAACAAAGGACGTTAGAATGAATAATTTACTTAGTATGTAAGACTTGTATATCGACATAATAAAGAAGTAAGAGAACATGAAATAAAGAGATAACCTGTAACTAATTACCTCTTAAGGAGGAATCATGCATGCTAACAACAAAAACATCATATTATGCATACATATATATAAACTGCTCGACCATATAGGTACGGTGTGATCATCATTAGCCCGCATCCGGGGTAAACATCTCAAGTCGCCCACTAATGGTGTCTGCCCGACCATATAGGCACGGTGTAATCATCATCATAGCTGCCCACTACGCCCATCGTAGTGGTGACTGCTTTGCCAAATAGGCACGGTGTAATCTTACATATACATAATATGAAGCATGCATGAGAGCTCAAGTAAAAGCTATAACTCTATCGGAGTGACGTAAGGTCGAGAACCTCCAATTACATTATGGAATAATCATCATCGCTATGCCTCACCTTGGAAGAACTTATACCATAAGGTGAGACAACAACAAGACCTAACACCAATGAAATCATAAAGATAGGGTCATCAAACTCATGAAAGCATCATTATCATCATCATTATCATAGAGCATATCTCATCTTTATCTCATATAAAGCTTTTAAGAATCTTTAACTTTTATCTTTTGGGATGTAAGAAGGTCATGGAAATATAGGGAAGAAATCATAACATAGGAGTCATGCCTTTGAAAGAAGGGGACTAGCCTTACATACCTTTACGTCTCCTTAACGACTAAGCATTCTCCTTCCAAGCTCATAACTCTACATTCAAGAGAATTCGTACAACATTAGATCATTAGAAACATGCTTAAGGCTAAGCTAAGGCGACTAAGAGCTAACGAAAATTGGGTAGCGTTTCCTTTGTTTCGACAACCTTCTCCATATAATATAAAAACTCCCAAACATAAATAGTGACACTCATAATATCATAAGCAATAGATTTCTCAAGTTAAATATTGTTCACTTCTCAAATTCCCCTTCAAACCATCCATAATTATGAGTACAATACAACATCATATCCGTTCTTCACATAACACTTCCTTAACGTCATTAGCATCATTCATAACGATATTATACTCATCTCATACTAAGAATCATGACTCAAATTAATTTGCTACTCAAAATACCATTATTTCCATATTTGAGCTCATGTTCTACATTCTTCTCCAATCCAAGTCTTTCGGCCACTCAATACCTTTAATAACATGAAATAAGTGTAAAACTCACCTTTGATTATGTAGGAATGATCTTTGGATGAAGACACTCCACTTGAGAAAACGCCAACTTCAATTCCAAAGGGAACCTTGGCTTCCACAAACCCTAATGATCTTCTCTACACTTGATTCTCTTGGTTCTTGATGATAAATCTTTGATCTCTCTTAAATTTATGTTAATAAGGTGTATGAAATATTCTAGAGGTCTCATGAAGTGTGGAGAAGGCGAGAAATGATAAATAAGAACTTGGGTCTCATATATATAAATTATAAAATCTGACCTGACATGATTTATACGGACACTTATACGGTCGGTATAATCTTATCGGTCCGTATCAGTGATCATAGAATTGCACCAACAGCCAACCCATACTGTAACTGTTATACGGACACTTATACGGTCCGTATAATTTATACGGTCCGTATAATTTATACGGTCCATATAAGTGACCGTATAATCTCACCAAGACTGACCCCTCACTGTGACCGTTATACGGACCCTTATACGGTCATATAAAGTTATACGGACCGTATAAATGATCGTACAACTCACATTTTCTCAAAATTATTCTCGTGGATTCATTTGATCTCTAATCCTTATAGAACCTTCTCAGCACTTGTTTAATACTTCATTAGCCATCTAAGGAGCCTTATAACTTCCCCTCAAGACATTACTAATTAATCCTTAACTCGATAACCTGCGAGACCTTTCCCAAACACAACTTATACTTCACTTTCTTCAATGAACTTTCTTCTCTTGCCTCAAATGTCTTTGAAATCTTAATTAGAATCATTAAGTATCCCTTCTTACTTGTAGGGACATCGCGTACACCTTAACTTGTATTAGTCTATTCACCGCTCAACAACTCGAAATTTCGGAGTGTAACACTCTCCCCCCCATTAAGAACATTCATCCACGAATGTTAAATTCTTGGAAATTCCGTAAAAATTTTGCCAAAGTTTCCCCTGTAATATGGCACTACCATCCTGTCACAACAACCCAAAATAACATCGCCTCACAGGACTACAACAGCAACAACAAGAAAACATGGCCACACACGACCAAAAGCATTACATACCTTACGACAATGGCGTCCCATCTTGAATCTCTTCTGAGGGTGGAAATAAGTGCGGATATCTAGACTTCATGTCTTCTTCTGCTTCCCAAGTCATTTCCTCTTTATTATTGTTTCTCCACAAGACCTTAACTGAGGCTACCTCTTTGTTTCTGAGTCTTCGCACCTGCCTATCTAGTATAGCAATGGGTACCTCTTCATAAGCCAACTTCTCAGAGATCTGGACATCATCTACCGGTATGATTCTGGAGGGATCTCCAATACTCTTACAGAGCATCGACACATGGAAAACTGGATGGACTGATTCCAGTTCCTGAGGTAAATCTAGTTCATAAGCCACTTGGCCCACCTTGCGTATAATCTTATAAGGCCCAATATACCAGGGGCCGAGCTTACCCTTCTTGCCGAATCTCATTACACCTTTCATCGGCGATAATTTTAAGAACACCCAATCATTGATTTGGAATTCCAAGTTCCGTCGGTGATTGTCCGCATAAGACTTTTGGCGACTTTGAGCTGTTAACAACCGGTCTCGAATGAGCTTGATCTTTTCCATCGCTTGCTGAATCAATGATGGTCTTATCAGTTGCGTCTCCCCGACTTCAAACTATCCAATTGGTGACCTACATTTCCTTTCAGACAGAGCTTCATACGGAGCCATCTGGATGCAGGAATGATAACTGTTGTTATAGGCAAACTCAATAAGTGGCAAATGATCATCCCAATTGCCTCCGAAATCCAATACACATGCCCGCAACTTATCTTCCAAGGTCTGAATAGTGCATTCAGCTTGCCCATCGGTCTGTGGATGAAATGTTGTGCTGAGTCTCACTTGAGTTCCCAAACTTTCTTGAAAGGATTTTCAGAATTTAGCTGTGAATTATGCTCCCCTATCTGTGATAATAGATACTGGAACACCATGAAGTCGCACTATCTCTTGAAGATACAACTTTGCATAATCTTCTGCTGAGTTTGTAGTTCTAACTGGTAGGAAATGAGCTGACTTTGTAAGTCGGCCCACGATTACCCATATGGAGTCATACTTACGCCGAGAACGAGGAAAACCTAGAATAAAATCCATGTTGATCACCTCCCATTTCCAGGTTGGAATTTCTATGGCCTGTAACAATCTTCCTGGCTTTTGATGCTCAATTTTCACTTTTTGGCAATTTGGGCATTGAGCTACAAACTCTGCTATATCCTTCTTCATTCCTTCCCACCAATATATTGACTTGAGATCATGATACATCTTTGTTGCTCCTGGATGAATAGAATAACGGGAGTAATGAGCTTCTTCCAGAATCTGGTGGCATAATGCCACAACATCTGGAACTTGGAATGGAGTAATGAGCTTCATAGGCTCCAAGCAAAGCCTTCATTCGGATGCACCAACTTCCATAATTTTCTTTAGTGAGCATCGGAACTTGGAATGGAGTTTCATTGGTGTTATTCATTTTCTCTCTATGTTTTGTTGTCTTTCGAGCACACCGACTCTGGCACCAAATGTTGGAAATTTGGGAGAGCAAGACAACAAAAATAACACTCAAAACTCACTAGAAGAGAAATGGAGGAAAGATGATTTTCTATTCAACTTGACTTAATCCAAATGGCTAGATTACATGACTATTTATAGGTGAATTCATCTATGTATCTAGCCTAGCATGCATGTATCACTATTAATAATTTCACACTTCACATCCTCCAAGTACATAAATAAGAACTCACTAGACTAATCTAGAATTTAATTCTACCAATTCATGTATCTCCTAATATATTAATCTACTAGTTCATGAATTAAATTAAATATAATGTGAACAAATTAAATAATGTGAACAATTTTATTGTTTCAACAATGTGCACTCTCAACAATTTTATCGTTAAAACAAGTCTCTAGTTCAATGTAGTAAATAGATCTCTCCACCTTAAGCACTGTCAACCTTCTAAATGTATTAAATATATTAGAAACGGTGAAGGGAATAGGCTCAGCATTTCCCTTGTTCAACAAATTCCAAGCACTTACATAATTTTCGGGATTCACTTCAACATCTTTTTCTTCTCGGTTCTTTGGTAGAAATACCACATACAATTTGTTTCATGTGGCATGCTATAAAGGAATTGATAGAAACTAAGTGTCCACCAAAACTGATAAGGGACCAGGTACCTTATCTGTTCCCTCAAGCAAAAACATAAAGTAAACAAGACGCAATGTTTACGTGGAAAACTCCTTGCTCAAGGGATTAAAAATCATGACCTACACTGGTAGGATTTCCAACTTTACTAACTAAGCAACATTTTTCATATTACAAGCCTTTTGCAACCAAGGAATTAGCCCACTAATCCCTTCCCTTACAATAACTCTAATGCAAGCACTCACTTGACTAACTGTTATATCCGGCATTTTTGCACATTTGGAAAATTTGGAATAATTTTTGCTTATAAGAAATAAGGCCATATTTGGATTTTTCTTAGCAAGTGTGAGCCGGTTATGGAAGTTTGAATGCGAAAACACCGGAGAAGGCCTAAGGGCAAAATTGGAATTTTGGAAATATGCTTCGGGAATTTGCAAACGAGAATTCTAGTGAATTGGGCTCAAAAAAAAAAATAAGAAAAACAAAGGCCCAAGGTTAGGGGTGGCCGGCCATGTTGGCCCAAGCCCATGGGAAATTAGTCATGTGATTAGTCACATGACTAATTAATATAAGTGGCTAACCATGCATGAAAAACCATAGAACTTTCAAGAAAAATTGAGAGAAAAATTGAAAGGGCCATTCGGCCAAGAAAGAAGAGAAGAGAGAGAAAAAAAAATTTTGGAGCCTTAATTCTTGATGCAAAAATCCGGTTTTTCTTGAATTCCTACCAAGCTCAAGGTGCTCTTCAACATGGTATAATTATCTTGGCAAGAAAGAGACTTTGGTGGCAAGTGGAAAAAATTAGAAAAGGTAAGAATTTCACTCTTTGATGTTGGAAGAATCACATATATGTTGTATCATGTGTAAAGTGCATGAAAATCATGAAATTATGGTGTGTGTGTGTGTGTGTGTGTGGCCGTGTGGTTGTATTTTATGTATGTGTGGCCGTGTGATAGTATGGGTGGAGAAGACATGAATATATTTCATTTAGTATGGAAATGGTGTTGATGTAGTTAGTGGTGAAAGTGGAAGGATATGAGTCAAAGTTTGCATGAAAATCATTGTTAAGTTGTTATAGGAAGTTTAGTAATATTATGAGAAATTTATGTAATTATGGGAATGGACTTGTAAGATGCAAATTATGATGATTGTTGATGAAAATGGAAGATGGAATTGTGTTATGGAAAGTTATGTAGAAAATTGGAAATTTTGGATGAATTATGGGTTGATGGAGATTTTGTATGTTTTGTAGAATAATGAGAAATGTGTTTGAATTGTATTGGAATGGTCTTGAATTAGTAGATAAATATGAAAACGTTGACATTGGATGAAAAGTGTGAAGTTAGAATGGAAGTTAATGCATTATGTGGAAAGAAAGACTATGTATGTTATAATGTGTTTTGCATTGAAGATTGATGTTGCTAGTGTTGTGATTGGATTGGTTGTTGTTATGTGAGCCGAGTTGAACCTCGGGGATGCTATATGTTTAGGGAGGTGCTGCCCAAATTTTTATAGAACAATATTGGCTAAGATTGGAAATTATGAGTCTCATGAATAGTAATTTGGTAAAGATGACCATTTGCAGATTTTTGACGAAACGGGATTGCAGATTAAGCGAGCACAAGACGTCCGCAAGGTATGTAGAGCTTACCTATTCTTCATATGGCATGTCCTAGACCTACTAGGCCGAAAACGGAACCTCGGGACTAATTCCGCTCCTAGAAATCCGAGTTTGCTTTTGGTTACTATTCATTCAGTGCAATTGAATCAAAATGCTTACCTTTGGATATAAGAACGTATAAACCTTTGTATCTTTCGTAAATGAATCCAAATGGCTCCGAAACTTTCCCGGATAATCTTATGGAGCCTAATGTTTGTAAATTATGTCCGCCGCCCGGCTTGACCCGAGGTGGGCCCGCAAGTCCCGAGACTTCCTTTAATTGGTTTGTCTGACTCATTTCCGTACGATCCGAAAAGGAATTGTTTGCTTATGATCCTAAGGTCCGTTCGAATGTCTTATTATGTTATTTGAACGCTCGTCGCTATGAGCACTACTATCTTTTTTCCGAGAATAACTTACGACATGTTTTTCGAAAAATTGATAACTAAAAATCCGCAACCTTTGTATACTAATCTCCGATTTGTTCGATACTCGCTTTGAGCTTTCTTACACCAATGTATTTGTATATGAAATTATGTTTCGACTCGGAGTTTACTTTTAAGATGCATATGATTTTCGCACTACTCGTTCGTGCCGATTATTATGATTTCGTTCGCCGGTCCCGGGCCGGTTTTGTGATCGTGCGCACTGTGATATATTCGGCAGTATGATGTGTTACGGTTTCCGTGACCTCGCCATAGGGCCGGTTACCGTTTTGGAGTTATGATGTGATATGGCCTTTGCTATATTTGATGATGTGTGTGATATTGTGATTTGTTCGGAGATGTACGGAGATTTGAAAGCTTCCGGAGTATGATGTGTTGTGGCACCAGCGTCAGGGGGTGACCACGTTCTAAGAGCCTATGCATGATTTTTATTTGCATTACGCACATTTGCATTCCGTACGGGTTTGGATTCTCGTTATTTTCGTATTTATTCTCGTATCTTCTCACTCCGGTTATGGTTCGGATTATCGTACCTTCGCTTTACATACTCGTACTTTTCCGTACCGACCCTCCTTTCTCGTGGGGCCGCGTTTCATGCCGCGCGAGTATGTGAGTGCTCGGTTGGGTGATTCCGGTTTAGGCTACCTATTCTCGCTATTTTGGAGTGCTCCCTCGATCCGAGCCCACTTTTGGCATATATGCTCTGCGTTGGATATTCTGTACATTTGCTACTTGTTCGGGTACGGCGGGGCCCTGTCCCGTCATATGTTCGCATGTTTGGTTCTGTTCTGTTTGTAGAGGCCTGTAGTCATGTTTGTGGGTCGTGGGTCCAGTCTGGTTGTGTGTGATTCCGGTTTGTCTGTATATGATTCTGATTTGCATCCTTAAGCGGCCCCGTATATTACTATGGCCGATATGGCCCATCTGTTTGCATGAGTGTGTCTGGGTGATGTACATTCCGCCAATTTCGATTCGATGTGATGTTTGACACGGTGCCCGCTCGGGACCGCATTTGTATGATATCTCGCTTTCGACTATCAGTAAGAATAATGTCTGTTAAATCCGATCGCGCGGTATTCTGATGGTTTGGTTCGTAAGTCTGTTTGGGTGCCTAGGTAGGGCACCAGTCACGGCCCACGGAGCTGGGTCGTGACAAAAGTGGTATCAGAGCAGTCTGTCCTCGGAATGTCTACAGGCCGTGTCTCGTAGAGTCCTGCTTATCGGTGTGTCGTGCACCACATCTATAAACAGGAGGCTACAGGACATCTAGGATGTTACCTTTCTTTGGATCTTAGATCGTGCGATAGAGCCAGCCGTAGGAAGTGCATTTATTTTTACTAATCCTTGATTTCAGCTAAAGAACGGCATCGATAGAAGACAATGATTGGTGATATTGGAAGCTACACAGTATGCAGGTAAGTAATGGCACGGAGGATGTGTATTGGGAAAGTTATTTGAAGTATGCTTGAAGTATGATTGAAATGTCAAGTCGAAGATCGAAAAGGAAAATAAATAGGAAAATGCCATCGGTGCCGTTTGAATTATGTATGCATGTATGCAAGGTAAGTCTCGACGTCTCCATATTTCTACTTGAAATTATTAGCCGTGTGTGGCTATGATACGATGTGATACGTACGTATATATGTTGGCTACGTGAGGCATGATTGGTATGTACGCGTATAGGTGTTGGAGTAGTAAGAAATACAGAGGAACCTCTGCCCGATTTTCTTCAGCATTATAAAGAGGAAAATGAGATGTACGTTCTTAACATGTCTTGAACGTCGGCACTGATAGAGTAAATTTATTACGTTGGACTAAAAATTTCAGAGATATCCTCTATGCTATTCGTAAGAAGCACCGTCCTTGTATGGGAAATTCTATTTCGAGAAAGTATATATGAGACAGCAATTTTGCAACTTATTTAAACTTGTGGGATGTGTGGAATTTGATATATAGACGAAGGTAAGTATTGAGGATTTACATAAGGAGCGACACGATATGCATATGGTCAGAAAAGTGAAAGACTCTTCTCTAGATCGGGGTGGGACCCGCCACGGGAAGCGTCCGAAAATTTGCTAAGACCCCGATCCCCCGGAATTACGTGACAAAGGTCGTGTGGGGGAATGGACGTGACCATCCCAAAGCATTAGGACACTAGAATGCCTTAAAGATTCGAGGTTAAGCGTGCGGAGTCGAGCAGATTGCGGGATGGGTGACCCCCCGGGAAGTGTGTTAAGGTGATAAATAAAAGATGCATATTTGTGGTATTGTAAATGGATTGGGGTAGGATGTAAGGTAAGAAGACGATGGTAAGAAGAAAAGGTTATGTGCGTAGGTATGAGAAAGTACAAAAAGGACCTAAAGGCTATTGTACAGGGTAAACAGAGTTCCGTAAGGATACAGACTTATTTGCTATAGCCGATTGGATACTTTGATGCAACGATTCAAGGTACAAAAATTAGAGTGAGTAATGAAACGTTAGCAAGGGAACTTCCGTAAACCCCAAAGCATTAGTGAAAAGTGGTTTGACTTTGATCGAGATTTTGTGTGCCATACTTCTGTACCTCCGATTTCGATGAAACTCGTCTATTATGCCTCGTACCTCCGAATCCGATTACGCTTCTATTTGATGTACCTCCGTTCGTTCGACTCGATTATGAATACGTTGATATACCTCCGTATGCCTAACTCGATTATGAATACGTCCGACGTAGCTCGCACGTCGATTTTGATTACAAATACGTCGATATATCTTCGTCCGTCGACTCCGATTACGGTCCGTTCGATATACTTACGTACGTTTGGCCCGATTACGAACACTCGCTCGATATGACGTCGGAATATGATTTTGTTATTTGTACTTCGGTACTTCCGAATCTGAACACGTTTGTCCAATATACTTTTGTACGTCTGACTCTGATGACAAATTTGTCTGATATATTTTTGTACGTCTGACTCCGATCACGGATCTGTCTGGTCTACTTCCATACGTCTGACTCTGACTACGGACCTATCCGATAAAGTTCAGTATGTCTGACTCTGATGATGAGTTTGTCCGATATACTCCTGTGTGTCTGGTTCTGATTACGACTCTGCTTAAGATAATGTCGGGTTATGCTCCTGTCTGTCGTACTTTTACTTCTGACTCCGAATCTGATTCCGTCCAACATCCGTCTGATCTTCTGGCTCTGATAAAGATTCTGCTCGTCATATGTCTTATTCAAGGTTTTTGCGAATCGCTGGACTAAGAAAGATTCCGAAAAGCCCTAATACAGTAATATCGGAAAATGATAGAAGGACTTGGAAAGTGAAGGCCTCCCCCGAAGTGTTTGGAAGACCCATAAGGCTAATTTAACATTCGAGGACGAATGTTCTAAAGGGGGAGAATGTTATATCCGCATTTTTGCACATTTGGAAAATTTGGAATAATTTTTGCTTATAAGAAATAAGGCCATATTTGGATTTTTCTTAGCAAGTGTGAGCCGGTTATGGAAGTTTGAATGCGAAAACACCGGAGAAGGCCTAAGGGCAAAATTGGAATTTTGGAAATATGTTTCGGGAATTTGCAAACGAGAATTCTAGTGAATTGGGCTCAAAAAAAAAAATAAGAAAAACAAAGGCCCAAGGTTAGGGGTGGCCGGCCATGTTGCCCAAGCCCATGGGAAATTAGTCATGTGATTAGTCACATGACTAATTAATATAAGTGGCTAACCATGCATGAAAAACCATAGAACTTTCAAGAAAAATTGAGAGAAAAATTGAAAGGGCCATTCGGCCAAGAAAGAAGAGAAGAGAGAGAAAAAAAAATTTTGGAGCCTTAATTCTTGATGCAAAAATCCGCTTTTTCTTGAATTCCTACCAAGCTCAAGGTGCTCTTCAACATGGTATAATTATCTTGGCAAGAAAGAGACTTTGGTGGCAAGTGGAAAAAATTAGAAAAGGTAAGAATTTCACTCTTTGATGTTGGAAGAATCACATATATGTTGTATCATGTGTAAAGTGCATGAAAATCATGAAATTATGGTGTGTGTGTGTGTGTGTGTGGCCGTGTGGTTGTATTTTATGTATGTGTGGCCGTGTGATAGTATGGGTGGAGAAGACATGAATTTATTTCATTTAGTATGGAAATGGTGTTGATGTAGTTAGTGGTGAAAGTGGAAGGATATGAGTCAAAGTTTGCATGAAAATCATTGTTAAGTTGTTATAGGAAGTTTAGTAATATTATGAGAAATTTATGTAATTATGGGAATGGACTTGTAAGATGCAAATTATGATGATTGTTGATGAAAATGGAAGATGGAATTGTGTTATGGAAAGTTATGTAGAAAATTGGAAATTTTGGATGAATTATGGGTTGATGGAGATTTTGTATGTTTTGTAGAATAATGAGAAATGTGTTTGAATTGTATTGGAATGGTCTTGAATTAGTAGATAAATATGAAAACGTTGACATTGGATGAAAAGTGTGAAGTTAGAATGGAAGTTAATGCATTATGTGGAAAGAAAGACTATGTATGTTATAATGTGTTTTGCATTGAAGATTGATGTTGCTAGTGTTGTGATTGGATTGGTTGTTGTTATGTGAGCCGAGTTGAACCTCGGGGATGCTATATGTTTAGGGGAGGTGCTGCCCAAATTTTTATAGAACAATATTGGCTAAGATTGGAAATTATGAGTCTCATGAATAGTAATTTGGTAAAGATGACCATTTGCAGATTTTTGACGAAACGGGATTGAAGATTAAGCGAGCACAAGACGTCCGCAAGGTATGTAGAGCTTACCTATTCTTCATATGGCATGTCCTAGACCTACTAGGCCGAAAACGGAACCTCGGGACTAATTCTGCTCCTAGAAATCCGAGTTTGCTTTTGGTTACTATTCATTCAGTGCAATTGAATCAAAATGCTTACCTTTGGATATAAGAACGTATAAACCTTTGTATCTTTCGTAAATGAATCCAAATGGCTCCGAAACTTTCCGGATAATCTTATGGAGCCTAATGTTTGTAAATTATGTCCGCCGCCCCGGCTTGACCCGAGGTGGGCCCGCAAGTCCCGAGACTTCCTTTAATTGGTTTGTCGACTCATTTCCGTACGATCCGAAAAGGAATTGTTTGCTTATGATCTAAGGTCCGTTCGAATGTCTTATTATGTTATTTGAACGCTCGTCGCTATGAGCGCTACTATTTTTTTTCCGAGAATAACTTACGACATGTTTTTCGAAAAATTGATAACTAAAAATCCGCAACCTTTGTATACTAATCTCCGATTTGTTCGATACTCGCTTTGAGCTTTCTTACACCAATGTATTTGTATATGAAATTATGTTTCGACTTCGGAGTTTACTTTTAAGATGCATATGATTTCGCACTACTGTTCGTGCCGATTATTATGATTTCGTTCGCGGTACCGGGCCGGTTTTGTGATCGTGCGCACCGTGATATATTCGGCAAAGAAGTATGATGTGTTACGGTTTCGTGACCTCGCCATAGGGCCGGTTACCGTTTTGGAGTTATGATGTGATATGGCCTTTGCTATATTTGATGATGTGTGTGATATTGTGATTTGTTCGGAGATGTACGGAGATTTGAAAGCTTCGGAGTATGATGTGTTGTGGCACCGGCGTCGGGGGGTGACCACGTTCTAAGAGCCTATGCATGATTTTTATTTGCATTACGCACATTTGCATTCCGTACGGGTTTGGTTCGTTATTTCGTATTTATTCGTATCTTCTCACTCCGGTTATGGTTCGGATTACTGTACCTTCGCTTTACATACTCGCACTTTTCCGTACCGACCCTCCTTTCTGCGGGGGCTGCGTTTCATGCCGCGCGGTGTGTGCTCGGTTGGGTGATTCCCGGTTTAGGCTACCTATTCTCGCTATTTTGGAGTGCTCCCTCGATCCGGAGCCCACTTTTGGCATATATGCTCTGCGTTGGATATCTCGTACATTTGCTACTTTTGTTTGGGTACGGCGGGGCCCGTCCCGTCATATGTTCGTATGTTTGTTTTGTTCGTTTGTAGAGCCTCGTAGTCATGTTTGTGGGTCGTGGGTCCGGTCGGCGTCGTGTGTGATTCCGGTTTGTCTGTATATGATTTTGATTTGCGTCCTTAAACGGCCCCGTATGCTACTATGGCCGATATGGCCCATTTGTTTGCATGAGTGTGTCTGGGCGATGTACATTCCGCCAATTTCGATTCTGATGTGATGTTTGACACGGGTGCCCGCTCAGGACCGCATTTGTATGATATCTGCTTTCGACTATCAGTAAGAATAATGTCTGTTAAATCCGATCGCGCGGTATTCTGATGGTTTGGTTCGTAAGTCTGTTTGGGTGCCTAGGTAGGGCACCAGTCACGGCCCACGGAGCTGGGTCGTGACACTAACTCTAGTCAAGAACCAAATTAATTCAACTACCTCTAGCTGAACTTTAACTCACCATAACTAACTATAGTTAGGCATCTACACAAAAAGCTTAATAACCCTAACACCTACAAAAACCCTTCTTAAAAGAAGTGTAGGTTTACAATATTTAGACCAAAAGACAAAGACTAAAACAACCTAGGACTTAAAACATCTTCAGTCTTGGGATCTGGTCCTTGGAGTTATTTAGTCTTGATCTTGATAGCTCAGAGAAAACAGTGGCGGCAGCTCTTTTCAACAATGAGAATAATATATTTCAAGTTCTAGGTCAAACAAATGCCAACATGTTTTTTATATAGGAGACCAATGAGAGCTTGTGAGGATCATGTGAGTGGCATGTGATATATATAGCGATGTTGCAATGATAAGTCTGTACCGCTGTGGCTTCTGCAAGTCGAAACGGCATTGCCACGCCTTTAAATTGTCATATTTGTACGGTCTGGGGGCACGATCAAGGACCTGGTCCCTGATGCATATGTCGATCATCAAAACTCATAACTCATCAATTTCTCCTTTTTTGATGATGACAAACTCGTAAGTGATGTTCCCTCGGAGAATTAGGTTCCCCCTGCAGATTTGACCCCAATAATATGTAGCATATAATATTCTCATTTTCATTCAGAGAGGCAAGGTTCCTTTTGCGAATACGAACACATCTTCCCCCTTTTGGCATCATTTAAAAGAGATAAAGATTGACACACACAATAAGAAGTTCAGAAACATTAACTCAGGCCACTTGGGCAACTCAGCATGAGTCCAACAGAAACAGCAAAGCAACATGAAGAAAAACATATGCAAAAATCAGAGAATGTGCCAAGCAGAACGATATTTTAGTATAAAAACATAGTAATAAATTAAACACAAACATACTAATTAATTTTCAAAATGCCAATATCAAAGAAAAAATTTAGGAGTTTGGCAGAATAAAAGATCAGGGTTGGGTTGGGTTGGAAGAGTTGATAGGGTTGAAAGCTTTGAACATCATATCTAGTCTAGCGTCTGCGGCTTTGTGATTAGCCAGGATTTGCTCCTGGAGCTCGGTACCTTTCTTCATGAGACTAGAATTAACCTCTCGCAACTCTGCAACTTCTTTCGTTGTATCACCACTGGGACCAGGTCCCTCTAACTTCAGTATGGTGATTTCTGCCTTCAGCAGGGTGTTCTTAACCTGCAACCTCTCAACATCAACCAAGATTTTCTCATTTGCTTCAATCTGACCGGATATAGTGGATGTAGTCCCTGCTCCTCCCTTCTTTGGGACACATTCACACTCCTTCATGGTGGACTAGAATTAACCTTTCACAACTCTACAACTTCTGTCACTGTATCACCATTAGTACCAGGTCCTTCCAACTTCAGTCTGGTGATTTCTGCCTTCAAAAGGGTGTTCTCAACCAGCAACCTCTCAACATCAACCAAGATTTTCTCATTTACTTCAATCAGATCGGATATAGTGGATGTGGTCCCTGCTCCTCTTCTTTGGGACACATTCACACTCCTCCAGGCAGACTGATCGAATGGCCACCGTCCAGAATTTCCATAAGGACCAGGTCCGTCTTGGAAGCAATACACCTTTTCTCAGTCCGAGGAAGCATGACCTTGTTCACAAACTCAAAGAGTAACTGATATTGAGACTTCATTTGTTTCTTACATATGGTCTCAGTGGTCACATGCTCTCCCCTTTGAACTATGTGAAGCTTGAAGTCTACAGTAGGCTTGTCTCCTTCCTCCGCCTCTACTTACTCCATCAATTGAAACATCAAGAATTTTCCCTAGCTTCCCTTCAGTGAGGGTGAACTCCATTGCATCAACTTGGCAAACCAGTGAGTAATCAGCAGTATACTGAAGATTTACAAAGAAATCGGCTACTTCTTTCTCGTAAGCCACTGCAGGACTTTCCATTAGGTGCTCCCAGTGTTGAGATTTGAGCACTTCCATTAATTCCTCTAAAGCTTTGTGTCCAACAATCTCTAGATCAATTACTCTTCCCAGTAAAACTTTCTGCCCTTGTAAATTGTGTTGTCTTTCCTCCTCCAGTGCTAAATTTCTTTTCTTTGAGCAACCAGGCCCTTCGATACTGACTCTTCTTCTTTTGGAAGAACTTTCCTTCTCACTAACACCGCTTTTTTCTTTTCTTAGTGGATTTTGACGCCTTCTTCCCCTCTGCCACGACTTCTTCCTTTTCACTTTCATCACCTTCTTCAGCCACATTTTTCTTATCAACAGCCACTGACGTTCTTTTACTTTTGGAGTTTTTCTTGACTAAGGTGGCTTCCTCTTCCTCCTCTTCTTCTCCATTAGACACCGCAATCTCTTCATCCCTCAACTTACTCATATTAGCCAAATGTACTCTTCTCCGCCTCTAATCAGTTGTCTTGGCTTTGTTAACAGTAAGGCAGAGTCTAATCTTGCCTGAGACTTTTACCTTGTAGCAGGAGGTCTCTTTATTTGTTTAGAAGCAGGCTTCCTATCTGCGAGATATTTTCTCCTGCTTTCCCGCTTTCTCATCTACTTAGCACTCCCAGACCTCTGTTTATATACAGTTCTCAAAACATCAGAGTTTATTTCATTGCCTTCATAGTTAACCCTCTCATAATGGTTAGAGGAACTAGGTTCCTTCTCTGAAGAGGCTTCCGTTCAGGTGTGGGTTCTTTCCAAGGAACTGTAATTGTAGACACCAATTTAGAGGCAGACGCTATTTCAGAGGGACCAGGTCCCTCATTCACCACAGTATGACCTAAACTACTCTGTTCCCTATGAGTTGAAACACCCACTTCCTCAGTCTCCATCTCCCCACTGTTACCAGGTACATTAGCAACAACATTGTCTACGCTATTGTTTGTTTCACCACCCTCTACCACACTGTTACCTAAATCCCCAAAAATATCCACATTTGCAAGAGAAGTTGGATTACCTGAGTCTATAGGAACTTTCCTTAAGTTCCCCTTTTCAATTGCAGTCTCTGTTTCCACTCCTTGACTTGTCACTTCCATACTATCGCCCTTCTCAGTAGTTCCCACAAATGCCTCAATATTTTGAGAGGTTTTCATAGTATGAGTGCTTCCTTTCGAATTGGGTTTCTCAGAGGATGTGGAAGTAGGCACAAACTTCTTTGGGATTTAGCATTTACGAGTTTTAGAGAAACCAGCGGGTTTTGGGGAAGACGTTTTAGAGTTTGGTTCTTTGGGAAGGTAAACTGTTAGAGATGATGAACTTGTTTGTGGGTTGGTTAAAGTAAGCTATTTGGGAGTGGAATGGGAAGGATTGACTTCTGAGACACTAGGAGACAAAGCTTATTTGTTTGACATGGTCGATTTAATGTGAGAAGATATGAACAATGAAGACTTGAGTGTTTAGTGTAAAGTAAGAGAGATAAATTTATGGTTGAGTTTTAAAAGTGGGTGAAGGAACCAGTTCCCATTGGCAAACAAGCCGTTTTATTTAAGGCGGGTCGGTTCTGAAAATGTGTGATGATTCGACATTGGAATTTTGAAAGGGGGGTGGGAACAAATGATGACATGGCACTTTGATAATTTAAGAGTATATAAGTACTGAATTGACTACTAACCTGAGTCAGCGGGATCAGGTCCCTTGACTAATTTGATAAAGCTTAGGCAAAAACTATGAACTATGCAATGGCTTCAATTCTTGTCTTTGTTCTGAGAGTTCCATGTGAGTATACCTGTAACAGTATAAACGTGAGTTAGATGTCTCGAAAAAACACTTTGAGCATTGTACCTTTTCTCTTGACATAGCTAATCATTGGGAGACAATTAGTTTAGCTTGATCAAGCCCAACTTTAAGCGATTCCTTTCAAAATGTTCTCAGCCCAGTGCCTTGGTGAAAATATCTGCAATCTGATCTGCTGTGTTGCAGAACTTCATACAGATCAAGCCCTTTTCCACATTGTCCCTTAAGAAATGATGCCTCACATCAATGTGCTTGGTTATTTTGTAGTGCACTAGATTTTTTTGCCATATTCAGGGCACTGGTATTGTCACACATCAGAGGTACACAAACAATGAAAACACCAAAGTCCTCAAGTTGTTGTTTGATCCACAACAATTGAGCACAACAAGAGGCAGCGGTTACATACTTAGCCTCAGCAGTAGAGAGAGCCACAGAGTTCTGTTTCCTTGTACCCTATGAGATCAAGCATGACCCCAGAAAATGTGCTATACCGAAGGTACTTTTTCTATCCACCAAGTAACCAGCATAATCAGCACAGCATAACCAACCAAGTCAAAATATTCTCCAGAGGGATAGAAGAGGACCAAGTCCTGTGAACCTTTAAGATACCTTAATATTCTTTTAGCAGCTTTAAAATGAAACTCTATAGGACTTGATTGGAACCTAGCACACAACCCTACACTAAATACAATTTCAGGCCTACTAGCAGTCAGGTATAGCAGTGACCCAATGATACCTCTATATATGGTTTCATTCATAGAAGGACCAGGTTCATCCATGTCCAGCTTAGTAGCAGTTACTATAGTGGTGTCAATAGGCTTCGTATTTTCCATTTCAAACCTTTTAAGCAGCTCTTTGATGTACTTTTATTGACTAATCATGGTGCCCTTTTGAGATTGCTTGACTTGTAGTCCCAGGAAGAAGTTTAGCTCACCCATCATGCTCATTTCAAATTCACTTCTCATGAGCTTAGCAAATTCTTCACATAGGGAATCAAGAGTAGCACCAAAAATGATGTCATCAACATATACTTGCATAATCAATAGATTCTTCCCTCTTTTCTTTAGAAACATAGTGTCATCAATTCTTCCTCTTGTAAACCCATTTTCTAGAAGAAACTTTGACAATCTTTCATACCATGCTCGAGGAGCCTGCTTTAAGCCATAGAGAGCTTTGTCAAGCTTGAAGGCATAATCAGGATGATCATGAATTTCAAAGCCAGGAGGTTGCTTGACAAAGACCTCTTCTTTCAAGTATCCATTGAGAAATGCACTTTTAACATCCATTTGGAACAATTTAAATTCCATATGTGATGCAAAAGCAATTAGAATCCTGATTGCCTCCATCCTTGCTCTTTTGGTGCAAAAGTCTCATCATAGTCAATACCTTCTTCTTGATTATATCCTTGAACTACCAGCCTTGCCTTATTTCTGGTAGTGATTCCATACTCATCAAGCTTATTGCGAAACACCCACCTAGTCCCAATCACTGTTCTGGCTGCTGGTCTAGGGACCAGGTGCCACACCTTGTTCTTTTCAAATTGATAAAGCTCTTCTTGCATAGCACTAATCCAGTTAGCATCTTTCAATGCCTCCTTGATATTCTTGGGCTCAATTTGGGAGATGAACGCAGAGTAGGCAAACATGCTTCTTGCCTTAGATCTGGTTTGGATGCCGAAGTTTAAATGAGTGATTATATTTTCAAGAGGGTGAGATTTTTTGTGTTTCCAGTTGGATACTTGAATTTCACTGCTTGAGGGACCAAGTGCCTCCGCATTTGATCCTTCATTCGCATCTAGAGATGTATGATCTCCACTTCTCTGATCAGCACCAAGAGTGCCTGACAAAGCATCAACTACTTGATCTTTAGCCTCAAGTGGAGTGATGGAGGGACCGGGTACCTTAGCATCATTTGGATATTCTGCTACATCTTCTTCATTGCTTGCTTCAACTTGATTCATCATTTTAGCTTTTCCATTTGTGATTTCCAATACCTCATTTGGAATTGAGAGGTCTCCTGTTATATCCCGTATTTTTGAACGTCTGATTATTTGCTGAGGTGGGGCCCACACATCGAGATTTTTTTTGGAACATCTGAAAAGTCATATGAATCACATATGTAAAGTTAAACACAACTCATGAAGGACCCTTGGACCAAATCAAAGTGGAAGCCCTCCAAACGAATATTTTTAAGAAAACGTTTTCGGGTGACCTGACTTCGAGGGGCAAAAACGGTATTATAAGTTTGGAATTTGGAAACATACCAAGAAATAGAAGTTGTAGATAATTGAATTAGCTTTCCATCCATAGGTTGTGGGTTCCCAGGCGACGTCGGTACAAGGAGATATGGACGTTTTAAGGTCGAAAGGTCAGTGAGCTAGGCCCAACTCGGGACCAACCGGGTTAGGCCCAAAAAAAAAAAGAATGAAATTAAGGCCCAAGTGAGGGGTGGCCGGCCAACAATGGCCCAAGCCCATGGAATTTTAATTAATTTCCATGTGATAATTAACATATAAAGCCTAGAAGATTCAAGAAAATAGCATGAGTTGGAAAACAAGAACAAAACAAAGAACAAGAGCAAGAAAAAAACATGGCATTCGGCCATGGCTTTCAAACTTTGCCCCTTTGAAATCTTTCTCCAAAAATTATTTTCTTGTGGTATTCCTACTAATTCAAGAGTCCTCTACAACTTGGTATAATTATTTTGGAAGAAAGGGCACTTGTTTCATCAATTTAGCACCTTGGAAAAGTGAAGACCTTAGGAGAAAAAGGTAAAGAATTAATCCTTATTATTATGTTATGAAGGTTGGTTTATGTTGTAGTATGTAGAAATGAGTAGAATTTATGGAAATATGAAAGTTTGCAAAGTGGGTGTGTATATGGGTATATGGCCGTGTATATGTATTGATGCATAGGCAATATGAGTTGAATTTTATGTAGTATTCTAGTTGTGTTGTTGAAACTTTGTGATGGAAATGGAAGAAAATGGTTTAAGTTGGCATGAAAAATTGTTGAAAATGGTTATAGGAACTTATGTGATTTTAATGTAGTTTTATGTAATTATGGAAGTGGAGTTCTAAATGTGTATTGTTATGTTGATTGGTGAATTTGGAGGGATGTAAGTCCATATTGGCATGAAAGATTGGTTGGTAAGTTGTTATGGGGAATTTTGTGATTTTATGGAAGATTTATGTAATGATGAAAATGAAAGTGTTAAGGTGCACATTATGATTATTGTTAATGAAGTTGGAAGATGAAAATGTGTTATGAATATTTATGTCGAAAATTAGAAGTTTCGGATGAATTATGGTTTTGGTGGAATTTTTGTATATTTTGTAAATATTTTGTAGGATGATATGAAATGCTTCCGAATTGTATTGGAATGATCTTTAATTAAAATATAAACATGGAAATATTGATATTGATTTGAAGGTGCAAAGTTGGATTGGAAGTTGTTGCATTATTTGGGAAAGAAGACTATTTATGTTAGAATGCGTTTCTAGTCGATTGTTGATGTTGTTGGTATTGTTGTTGGTATGGTTGCTGCTAATTTGAGCCGAGTTAAATCTCGGGGATGTTGTATGTATAGGGGAGATGCTGCCCAAATTTTTGTAGACAAGTATTGGTTAAGATTGAAATCTTAAAGCCTTACAATTAACATTTGGTAATTGTGACCAAATTATGTAGATTTTGGCGAACTTGGAACTTGAATTTGGAGTCGTGTAAGAAGTGGAAAAGGTATGTAAGGCTTCACTCTTCCTTCTTTGGCATGTCTTAGACATAATAGGTTTGAATACGAGCCTCGGGGACAATCCTATTCCTTGAAATCCGAGTTTGAAGTTGATCCTTTTTTCATTCGGTAGAATTGAATTAAATATTGTATGAAATGTTGAAAAATTGCCTAAACATCTAGAACTTGCACAAATAGGACCGACTACCTTAAAACTCTCACAAGTGATGTCATGAAATGTAACGTATGTAAATCGTGTGCGCCACCTCATTTAACCCGAGGTGGGCCCGTTATTCCCGGGTTTTCTTAATTGTTTCGTTTATCGAACGATAAGTATTGTAACTATTCTAATGAGAATATTTTTGTGATGATTATGACGAACATGGTTTCATAGTTGAAAATCTCGAATTATGGACTCAATATGAACATGATAAAATAGAGTTAGTTCGTAATCCTCAATCTATTTCTTTGAACATGACTCTACTTTCTAAAGATTTCAAGAATACAAGTTGACACCTTATGAGGTTTGTGATTTTATGATAAGTCTTCTCTTAATACTACTCTTCATTTATAGTCTTGCCTTATAGTACTAGTTCCTCCAAGGCGAGACAAAGTGACCATGGTTATTCCATAAGATAATCGGAGGCTACCGACCTTATGTCACTCCGATACGGACATGATTTTCTTTGAGCTCTCGTAAATCTTGTTTATATGTGATAAGTATATGTATATGTATGTGGGGAAGATTGGAGAAGGGAAGGCGCTATAGACGCACAACCACCTGATCAGTTGGAGTATGGCACATGATATCGTCCCGGACGCGGGATGCCCGGACGCGGGATATATGGTTAAATGGATCGGAGCCGACGCCTCGGCAATATGACATGTTCTATTTTCTATATATATGAAAAGAAATGTCTTCTTAAGAAAGTAAAGTAAAATATGTATATGGACCGGGCTGCACGTTCCGCAGCAATATGTTATAGTATATGCACATATGGATCGGGCTGCACGTTCCGCAGCGCTAAGCATGCATGGTATCCGCCAAAGGGCACTTATATGTACAGGTTATTTTTCTACTTCATGACAGGCTTTATATTTCTCTTATGTCATTATCCCTGTTCTATATTTTCCATATATTATTATTATTCATGCCTTACATACTCGGTACATTACTCATGCGCGTCTCTCTTGTGGGATTGCGTTTCATGCGCGCGAGTACACCCGGTTGAGCGAAATTTGCTATAGAAGATGTTCCGGCGAGTTGGCAAGCTCCATTTGCTCGGAGTGTTCGAGTCGAGTACTATGCCGGATGTCTTGTTCGAAGTTAGAGACTTTGCGGACGAGTCGTGGGTGTAAGGGAGTCGATGCGTCGGCGGCTCCGTCAGCCGAGATGTCAATTTGTATTATGAAATGATTTTCATACGATTACAGATTTTGTTTGAGTTAAGTACAAAAAGAAAAAAAAAATCTGAGGGTTTTACTACGTTTTCATTTCTTAATAATGTGAGAGTCTAAGGAAGTTAAGTATGTAATAAGAGTCAGCGGGTTCGCTCGGCTCCACGTGTGGGGTCGGGTGCCCATCACACCCTAGTAAAGTCGGGGTGTGACCCATCATCTGTATCACCACTTTGTGTCCCTTTGCCTCCCAACTCATCTGTCTCATCGAAGATCACATGCACACTTTCCTCCACAATTCGAGTTCTCTTGTTGAAAACTTTATAGGCCTTCTTTGTGAGAGGAATACCCAAGAAAGATTCCTTTATCACTTTTAGCATCAAACTTTCCTAAAGCCTCCTTACCATTGTTAATAATAAAGCATTTGCATCCAAAGGCCGTAAGGTAAGTCAGCTTGGGTTTCTTTCCATTTAGCAGCTCATAGCGTGTCTTTTCAAGCAAGGATCTAATCATGCACCTGTTGATCAAATGACAGCCTCTGCCCAGAAGCTTTTGGCCACATCACTTGCAATCAACATTGTTCTTGCCATGTCTTTAAGTGTCTTGTTTTTCCTTTCCACAACACCATTTTGCTGCGGTGTTTTTGGAGTAGAGAAATTGTGACTAATCCCATTTTCAGCACAGAATTCATTAAAGTTTGCATTGTCAAATTCAGTGCCATGATCTGATCTTATACTTACAACTTGATGTCCCAACTTTATTTGAATCTAAAGGCTACAAACACAGGGAAAGTTTCATCCTTGGTCCTTAGAAACAAGGTCTAAGTGAATCTTGAAAAGTCATCAACAATCACAAAAATGTACTTCTTTCCACCTCTGCTTTGAATCCTCATAGGCCCACAAAGATCCATATAAAGAAGCTCAAGTGGCCTAGAGTTGCTTCCCTTTTATGCATGCATCACACACCTTGTGATCTTTGAACTTGACATTTGGTAGCCTACGGACCAGGTCCTTTGCCACCAGTTTGTTCAGCAAAGTGAAGCTTACATGTCCCAGTCTCCTGTGCCACAACTCAGCATTATCATTCATAGCACTGAGACAAGTCAAATCACCATCATCAGATGAGCCAAAATCTATTGCATAGATGTTCTTGTATCTTTTTGCAGTTAGTACCACTTCTCCAGTTTTGAGATTAGTGTTAGTGCATACATGAGACAAGAACTTCACTTTGTTTCCTTTGTCACATATTTGGGACACACTCAGCAGACTGTAGCTTAAACCCTTCACATAGTAAACATTTTCAATACCATGGAAGAGTGTCTTGCCAATTTGGCCAATACCAAGAATATATCCTTTATTCCTATTACCAAAGGACACACTCCCACCTTTCAAGGCCTTGAGTGAGAAAAAAATTTCCATCCTTCCAGTCATGTGCTTTGAGCAGCCACTATCCACAAACCATTTTTGACTGCTCCCTCTCACTCTAGCCTGCAAACAAAGTTATTTGTTAGTCTTAGGAACCCAAGCTAACTTGGGTCCCTTATAATCATAGAATGGGTAAATAAGAGATCTATTCGCCCATGCAGGTAGCACATATTTCATTTTGTGGGGACCAGGTCCCGCATTCTTGGGTTTGTTTTCAACATAAGCTCTGTTTCTGTGCATAGATTAAAATCTTGCTTTGCAGGAGTTTTTGTAATGACCAGTGTTGCCACAGTGGGTGCAAAGCCAATTATCAGTCACAGAAACATATTTGCTGTGAGGATTGAACGGGGTCTTGGCCTTTTTATAGCCAATGCCCTGTCTACCATCATTACCTTACACATAGCAGCCACTTTGTCAGAGGAGCAGGTCCAGTAAAGAGACTTATAAAGTTCAAATTTCACACGGCTTAGATCCTCTTGAAGTTGCCTATTTCTTTCTAGCTCAATTGAAAGATTCATTTTAGCCTTTTTGAGTTGACTATCAAGCTCAAAATAAGTCTCACTGCCCACTTATTTTCCCTTAAAAGGGATGTTCACCCATTTGTTCATCTGACTAATCAACAGAGCATTATCCCTAGTTAACACTTCAACTTATTCCTTTAGATCCACAATGTTTACTACCATATCATCCCTTACCTGTTCTAACCCATCAATCTCTTCATTTAAGACATTTTTCTCATTAATAAGGCTATGATAGGTATCAATCAACACATTTGCAAGAGATATTAATTTCTTTTGAGAATAATTTTTCAGATTTTTCTGAACATCAAAGAAATTTATCTCTTCATTCTCATTGTCATCTTCATCTTCTGACTTGGCCATGAGTACAAAGAGGGACTCATACTTCACAGGTTCATCTTCAACAGCCATCATGGAGGTATCCCTTGTATCTTTATCTTAAGACTCACTAGGAGTCTCCTCAAGCAGCTAGAGCCTGCTTTACCAACTTGTCAGCCACATCTCTTATGTTGAACTTCTTATTAGGGACCTGGTTCCTCTTCACTCCCTTGTTAGCATTCTTGTAGTAATCTTTCTTGTGAAGAGGGCATTCCTTAATGTACTGACCAGGCTTCCCACATTTGTGACATAAGTCATTCTGTTTGAAGTTCTTGCATTAACCCACCATTTTTACGAATCATCTTATGAAACCTTTTTGTAATGTAGGCCATATCAGATTTATCACCACTTGAGTCACTTTTAGCTGCTTTAAGGACTAGGTTTTTCTCTTTCCTTGGCTCCCGTCTTTCAAGCTCCTTCTTTTTCTGCACCTCATAGGTTTTGATATTTCCAATCAGGTCATCAATGGTCATTTTCTCCAGTTCTTTGGCTTCAGTTATAGCATTAACTTTACTTTCCAAGACCCTGGTAGAACACCAAGTATTTTTCGAACTTGCTTGTTGATTGGAATGATCTCACCAAGAGAATGAAGCTCATTGATAATGGAGGTGAAACGAGTGTGCATATCCTGTATTGACTCATCATCCTTCATTCTAAATAGTTCATACTCAGTAGTGAGCATGTCTATTTTGGACTGCTTGACTTGAGAGGTTCCTTATAAGTCGTCAAGAGGGCTTCCCGTATTTCCTCGGTAGTTTCACATGATGAAACACAATTGTATTCATCTGGTCCAATACCGCACATTAAAATCTTCTTTGCCTTGAACCCCTTTTCAATGGATTTTCTATCAGCTTCGGTATATTCTTTTCTGGGTTTTACCTCTAGCTTTCTAGACTCAGTATCAGTCTTTGTAGGTACAAAAGGGCCATCAAGAATGATATCCCAGAGTTCAAAGTCGTCAGCCATCAAGTAGTCGTGCATTCTAGTTTTGCACCATCCATAATACTTTCCATTAAACCTTGGAAGTCTCGTGATTGACTGTCCTTCCTCAAAGTTCGGTGGAGCAGCCATAATGAGAAATCCTTTCTAGGTGTTACCCTTTTAGAAAGAACTTGCTCTGATACCAACTGATAGAAACTAAGCGCCCACCAAAACAGATAAGGGACCAGGTACCTTATCTGCTCCCTCAAGCAAAAATAGAAAGTAAACAAGACGCAATGTTTACGTGGAAAACTCCTTGCTCAAGGGATTAAAAACCAATACCTACACTGGTAGGATTTCTAACTTCACTAACTAAGCAACATTTTTCAAATTACAAGCCTTTTGCAACCAAAGAATTAGCCCACTAATTCGTTCCCTTACAATAAATCTATTGCAAGCACTCACTTGACTAACTCTAGCCAAGAACTAAACTAATTCAACCACCTTTAGCTGAACTTCAACTCACCATAACTAACTATAGTTAGGCGTCTACACAAAAAGCTTAATAAACCAAACACCTACGAAAGCCCTTCTTAAAAGAAGTGTAGGTTTACAATATTTAGACCAAACGACAAAGACTGAAACAACCTAGGACTTAAAACATCTTCAGTCCTGGGATCTGGTCCTTGGAGTTATTTAGTCTTGATCTTGATAAATCAGAGAAAACAGAAGCGGCTGCTCTTTTCAATAATGAGAATAGTATATTTCAAGTTCTAGGTCAAACAAATGCCAATATGTTGTCTATATGGGAGACCAATGAGAGCATGTGAGGATCATGTGAGTAGCATGTGATATAGATAGCGACTTTGCAATGATCAGTCTATCCCGCTGTGGCTTCTGTAAGTCGAAACAATGCCACAGCTTTACAACTGTCACGTTCGTACAGTGCCAAGGGGACCTGATCAAGGACCTGGTCCCTGATGCATATGTCGATCATCAAAACTCATAACTCATCAGGAATGCAAGATAAACTTCAATACCGAGAGGTAAGAATATGAAAAACCTGTGTACTTTCCAGCCATGGCTTCTCGGACTAGCTCGCGTAGCCTTGCGCAAGGTTCAACATGAGCTATCCATTCTCCTAAGCCAATCATTTCATTATAAACACATAAAATATTGATCAGTTCATTAACAACAGCTTCAAATTCATAAGCATGCATCGAACCTATACGTAATCTACGATTTTTGTTGAACTTGTTTACCCTATTAAGGGACGGTTGAACTTGTTTTCTAAAAATTGAAGCTTGAAATGTGTCTTGTCTTTTGAATGGGTTTTCTTGTACTTGAATGAATGATTTGAACAAGACTTGTAAATTGATTTATGAATTTGAAATACCTCTTTTATTGTGAAGATAACTGGAGAAATGATCTCGCCTAATAAACCATGATTGATTCGACTAATATGCTATGACTTGTATTATTTTTGTTTGGGCCTGTATGGGAAAGTTGTGCTAGTCCAGAGGACGATTAGCTATTATGGATCCTAATGTATCGGTTTTGAGCATTGTTGTATCAGTCTAGTGGACGATTGACCTCCGTAGGAAAATAGCCCAAGTGTATCTATTGTTGTGCTAGTCCAGAGGATGATTAGCCTCCGTGGGATGGTAGCCCTGGTGTATCAAATAATTATTCATCCATGAGTTGGCATGTGTTGATTCTTAGGTTGCCTTTGAAAGCACTGCATTCTTATTCTCCTAGGCTGAAAGTACTGCATTCTTATTCTCCTAGGCTGAAAGTAATTCAGGTTTGCTGGAGAACCCCTGATAGGGGATGGATAAAATGCAATACCGATGGGGCATCTAGAGGTAATCCAGGAAGAAGTTCATGGAGCTTTTGTTTGAGGAATACAAATGGAGATTTGGTATTTGCAAAATCCCAGGAGATGATGGAGGGTAACGGCTCTAACACAGAGGTTGAAGCAGAGGCTATTTTGCAGGCTTTGAGATACATGGAGAGAATGCACATATCTCAAATTATACTGGAAACTGATTCTCTGTTGATGAAAAATATAATGGAAAAAAATGGCTTAGTCCCTGGTAAATCATTAATAAAGTGGAGGAAATTTGGAGGATTATGGGGGAAAGAACAATTCAGGTGACTCATGTTTATAGAGAAAGGAATAACTTTGTAGATTTCCTAGCAAATCTAGCTTTGGACAAGGGTGAGTATATTGCTAGTAGCTTTCAAGAGATGGATTCTTGGGGAAGGAAGCTTATTAACAGTGACAAGAGCAATGTACCTTCTCTGAGAATTAGAAATTGTAAAAGATGATGCATCCTATGAAAGATAAGGGGAAATAGGAGGAGAGAGCAAGGATATGGATAAGGAGGTATACCAAATATTAACATTCTCAAATTCTGAGGAAGGAGAGAATGGGGATATACTTTTACTCTAACACGTTTGTTTCATGTGCAGGTGTAATAATCATAGTGTTTGCAACATTAAAAGTCCAAACCAAAGGGCAAGATACTAACGGCCGCAACCCTAAGGAAATGGAAAATCAAGCACAACAGACAAGGTTTTCAAGTGGAATCACCTCAACAAGCAAGCAAGGAAGGAAAATAACAAGTGACACAACAGTAAAGGAAATCAGACAAGCAGATCGACATTGAGATTGGAACAAGTATCAAAGGGAAATTTGGGAATAACCACAAATTCTTCACATGCATATCACAAAATTCATGGAAATGAAGGTAATTGAAGCCACGGATACATTACATATGCAACATCAGAGCAGCTACAACACAAACTAAATCTGGAAAAACCAACAATGAAAAAGAAATGAAAGCACAAATCGTGGAAATGGAAGAGAAAGTCAAGCAACAAACCTGAGTCCAGAGCAGCACCAAGATGGAATCGAATGAGAGGACGGATGTGGGAGCACCGGTGATGACATCGACACCACCAAGAATGGGCCTTTCCGACCACCGAAATATCTGGCCTTACTAGCCTAATTTACTTTAGTTCTAACTACTTTCACCGTTTTTATTTTCTTTTTGTCTTTTCTTTATTGATTAATAAAATATAATACGGGTGGTCAAAAAGTCCAGTGGCCTTTAATTAAAAAAAAAACTGATGATTTTACTAAGTTTGATGATTCACTGTATCTTGGGATTTCGACAGTTTTCATCGATATTGTTTCACTGATTTTACTATCTTATTTTGAGATGTTAACTATTGCCCCTTAGACACTCACTGCGTACAGTACTCAATCATACTATTGTCATTTTTATGGTGTGTCAGGTAATATAGAAGAGCAGGTTCGTGATGCTCGTACGGAGTAGGTGAACTTGTTGCTTTCTGAATTTATTGGTGACCTCACATACTTGTTCGTGGGGCACCTTTCTATCTTTAGTTTATTTCTTTCAGTTTTAGGGCTGCTTCCCAAAGTTAGACTATTGCTTATGTCTCTTAGAAGATCCTAGATAGCTGTCAGAATTGTGGGTAGTTGTGAAGTCATCATTTGACTCATCGGGGCATTTTTCCACATTTTATGATTATTTATTATATTAGACTTCCGCTGATATTTTATAAGTGTGGACATGTTTTCTTTTAGCCCTTAGTGACTTGTTTAAATAAATGCTGAAAGACTATGAAATGAGATTAATGATTATTTAACTTTATAAGGTGCTTCCGATGTTGTTCCATAGCATCGGATGCCTGTTGCGGCAAGGTTGGGTTTGGGGCGTGACACTTGGATCTTCCTTCTTTCCTTGTATACGCGATGACTTTCTTTTTCTACCTCAATGCTAATTCCATGTTGATCAACTTATGGTAATACTTCCATAACTTGAAACCCAACCTTTTATCGAATAGGAATGAGTCAATATTTCATTTTCTCCTAGTTAGCATGCAAAAGCAGTCTCTAGTGTTGCGTGATAAGGATTAATTTCTTTGAGCAGTCGCTATGATATTGCGACTACTTCACTGAATCCTTCAGAGATTTGTTTAGACTTCTGGTTCTTCATGTGTCTTCCTTATATCTCTCTCAATTGTCTTTGGGTACATTGTTTGTCAAGTAATCAAAAGGCCAAACCCATCGGTGGCCCCCCGTGGTAGTCAAGATTTTTCACCCAGACACCTAAACTTAGGGTTGTTCCTATTGAACACTCAACCTATTCAAAAACTGTCCTATTGGACACTTTTTTGACAATCAGCAAAAAAATAAGGAGAGTGTAATACACCCGCCAATGACATGGCAAAGTAGCCAATTAATTGATTACATGTGGCATTTTGGCTCATAAAATTATTTATCAGGAAAAAACATTATTTAAACCAATTTAACTAATAATAAAGGAAAATAAAAAAACAATTTCCTAGAAAACCCATTCCATCCACAGAAACCCCTCCCTAACGGAAAAAATGGAGCTTCGCCGGAAAAAGTTGCGAGGGAGGGAGGGAGGGAGAGAGTGGCGGCAATGGTGGATCTGTACTTTTTGCGGCGAGCAAGGTGGTGAAAATGGTGGTTGAAAAGAAACCACAACCTATTATTTTTAGATCGGTATTACCTCTTTCATTAGTTCGTCCCACTCATAGAAATCGAAGGAACAACTATTATTTTTGGATCCGTTAGTTCTAATTTTGGATAAGACGTGTTTTGGCGAAGAGAGGGAGGGAGGGAGAGAGAGAGTGGCGGCAATGGTGGATCTGTACTTTTTCCGGCGAGCAAGGTCGTGAAAATGGTGGTTGAAAAACCACAACCTAAAATTGGGAATGAGGTTAACTATTATTAATACAAATCCCACTAAGCAAACCAATATTTTTTTTATTTTTTTTTGAAATATCAGCTCATCATTAGTAGATCAGAAGTTTCCAAAATGTTTCCACAAGTCTTCGAATTCACTATCAACAAAAAGATTGTGCATAGTTTCTTCTTTGCAACAAGAGAAACTAGAAGGTCCAATCACCCCAAATTTATAAAGTTTCTCATCATAGGTACTAATGCACAATTTATATTCAATGTCGGAGAAGACGTTCAATGTCGGAGAAGACGACTGCCATCTTCCAAAGATAGCTTTTTTGTTTTATTTATTTATTTATTATAAAGTTATATATCAATGAAAGAGAAAAGATGAAATTTTTGCCCAAAAAAATATATATATTATTACTTGAGCCATTAACGCGCCTAAGGAAAGTGAGCCACACTTTTTTTGCCATGTCACCATTTTGTGTCCAATAGGACAGTTTTTAATTAGGTTGAGTGTTCAATAGGAACAACCCTGAGTTTAGGTGTCTAGGTGAAAGATCTTGACGACCACGGGGGGCCGCTGATGAGTTTGGCCTAATCAAAACAACATTTGAAGTGCATCATCTATTATTGAGTCAGCAACTACTCAACAACTTGATGATCTTCAATGTGACAATTAGTACTCCCTCTGTCTCAATTTATGTGATACACTTTCCTTTTTAGTCTTTTGTCACAACCCGATCTGAGGGCCATGACGGGCACCCAGTGCTAACCCACCCGGGTACCTCTTATCATACATTCATATTCAGATCTAGGTGGACCACATAGCTTACTCATGAATGTCATATATCAATAATGCTAAACTCATTGGGCAACAACACTTTTATACCATCTTTAACAACTATGCCCACATCAATATACATAAGTCGACGAGGCCATTAGAATGATATACAAAATATAAGGTTCTATTAAGGCTAAAGACATCTAATCATACACAACTGTCTACGAGCCTCTAAGAAGAGTAGGTAACATCATATAGGTGGGACAGGACCCCGCCGTGCCAGGGTATGTACACAAAAGAATAATACCAAAAGCCGTAGCTCCGGATGAAATGGAGCTCCTCTAAGTAGTCCCTGAATAAGAGAGCTATGGATCAAGCCTGTCTCCCAAGCCACCTGCGGGCATGACGCAGCGTCCACAAATAAAAGGACGTCAGTACGAATATTGTACTGAGTATGTAAAGCATAATCAACATCATAATAGGAGCATAAGAGACAGCATAAGAGATAGCATAAGATGGGGGAATCGGGAGATAGTAAAGCCATCATCATAACTACTTACTTGTCTTTCATAGGGACCTTCCATTTCTAAGGCGTGCTCGTGTACATACATACATATAAATTCATGTTCGTATTCATATTTGTATCCATACCATACCCGACCATGAAGGTTCGGTGTTTCGTATACCCGGCCATGACAAGGCTCGATGATCATACATATCAGGCCCTACCATGGCTCAGTGGTATCCGTACCCAACTGCAGTGGTGTGCGCGCGATAGGTATCATACTCGGCTATATAAGCTCGGTGTCACATAATACTCATACATACTTAGGCACGTATACATAAGGGTCCATAAGTATCGTTAACATCATTACCATTATTGTTTTTGTCACGTCTATGCTTGGAGGATCAACTATCATATAAAGGATGCAATGGAATCATGAAAGTATTGAGGGTCAAGAGCTTTAGTAGCTTTAGAGATAGAGTCATTTGGAGGACATTATAGAACTCATGAAAGGATATATATATATATAGCCAAGGAACCATGCCTTACTGAAAGAAGGGTTAGCCTTACATACCTCTTTGTCTTCTCAACTATCTAACGTTCACCGTTGAAGCTTGAATAATCTACATTTAGAAGGATTCATACCATGGTTAAGCCTTAATGACACTCTTAAATTCAAACTAGAATAATTCATAGTCTAATGAAAATTGGGCAGCATTTCCCCTATTTCGTCAACTTCCACTATATCATAAAACAACTCCCAACAATCACAATAACATCCATAATACACTCATAA
>NW_026726871.1:0-41179 GCF_029784015.1 Lycium ferocissimum
TCCTAACATAGGGGGTCCGAAATTTTTTTGTAGGTGACTTATGTTTTGGGACATTCCCGTTGTAGGGGCCCGCGGTTTGCGTATTATATATTTTTGGGATGCGGAGGCCGCCCCTTGCGTATATAATGGGGCTTCAATATTATAAAAATTTGCCGCTTATGTCGATTTTTTCCTTAAGGAGCCCCGGGAGAGTTTTGGGGATATATATATATACGCGTTTAAGCCACGTCTTGCCTTTTTATAATAAGTCCCTTTATTAGCTAGTTTGGATGATTATAGTTCGTGTATACGGTATCCATCCCCCTTATTTCACCCACTTGGGTTGTGAAAGCCCCCCTTCCATCCACCCCAAATCCGTCAAATTTTTTTCCCCAAAAGTATCGTGGTCATTAAACCACGACCCCCCCGGGGGGCCCCGGCTAAGCTCTGCCCAAAGTTTACTTTTAATTAAACTTGACCTCCCGAGAGGGGGCCTTCCCCCAGGGGGGGTCCGAGACCATTCTTAAAAATTGATTGTTCCCCCTCTGAGACCCTTTAGAAATTACCAAGACTTACCCTTGAACCCCTTTTTTTTCCTTCAACCATTTTCCCACGAATCCGTTTTTCGAAAAGTCATCTTTCATTCCCCCCCCGGTATTGGCATCCCTAAATTTCGATTTTAAGACCAAGTACAAACCTTCTAACAGGCCCCTCCCCAACCTGGGGGAAAGGCTGACAATGACACGAATTTGGATAATAGTTTTAAAAAAAAGGCTTCTCCGCCAGTTCTAAAACCGTGGCCTTGGCTTCCGACCTCAAAAATTTTGCTCCGAAATCCGCAAATTCACCCCCTGAAAACCTCCTTCCTGGGATGTTCTCGTCTCTCCCAAAAAAGGACTGGGCTTAAAAGCTCCAATTTCCCGCCTTTTTCAAAGGCTTTCCCCCGAAACACCGGGTCCCCCCAAAAAAATTTTTGGGGTCCTCCCCTTTTTTGACCCTAGAAAAAGGGGTTCATCCGCAAACTCTCGAGTTCTAGAACCTGCTCGACCCATTACTCGCACACAATGGTAGCCAGAGTCATTTCTCGTCACGGGTCCCGGTTTACTGCACCGAGCGAGCAAATCGAATAGCTCCTCTAACATCTGCGTCCGAAGCATTGGAAGGTGTAGTTGTAGCATTAGCTGTGGTGGTTGTTTGAGCCTGAGTGTTCTCTTTTGGTGCTGCATCAACGGTAGCCCTCTGGCAAGTAGGTAATCCTCTTATTGTACTTTCTTTTCGGAGCCATTTCTAAAATACGTAATTCGCACGAGTTAGAAGAATTCGTAAAAATACCGCTCTAACTGCACGAACTAGAGTATGAAAGAAGTGAGACAAATCCTGAATGTCTTGGTGGTCAACTATTTATATGTGTGGGGCCCTTACATATATAAAGGCAACCCCACTAGACACGACTTCTTAGACTCCCTAAGACACTTGAACCTAGTGCTCTGATACCAAGCTTTGCCATGCCCCGAACCATGGCCTGGGCATAACACGGCACTCGGTGCCTAACTGCATGTGACCGAGCGAAGCCATAGGTTGGCTGAATCAACACGTGATATCAAAACATGCAATAATAAAGAAATAAAACCAACACATGCAGATCTACTAAAAGGTCTGACTGGAAATATATATAAATGCGAAAATACTGATTAAGTCTGAACCTCTGAATAAATAGCCCACAAGGCTAAAACATAAAAGATTTCTAATATCTGACTAAATAGACTATATCTATGAAGCCTCTAAATATAACTGTCTAAATGCTGGGAGGTCTGAAGCAGGATAACGCCCCGGAGGAACCGGGGCTTACCAATAGCTGAGACGAGCAAGTCCTAGCTAGCTGGATCGTCATCCTGTATATCACGATGTAGGCCCCTAAGCAATAAAAGGGACATTAGCACATTTGAATTGTATTGGTATGTAAAGCAACTGAGAGAAAGAATATAAGTACTGAAACTGAAACGGACCTAAACAGGAAAGCAAGAGTCTGAAGCACTCCCTGTTTTGAATGAAGAATCACCTGTAAAATTGTAAATATAACTATGCCCCAGGGCCCAAATAAATGTGCACAAAACTGTGGCCTCAGGCCCAAGCAATACGTATACATAAACTGTGGCCTAAGGCCCAAAAATACAGATACAGGTGTTCAACATTAAACAATTTACAAGGCCGAGAGCGGCTATAGGCGATAGCATGATAACTATTTCTGATTATGGAACTTAAGAAAATAACTGATTATACACTGACTGAGACTCATGTGATGTCAATACACAGGTCTATCATAATTACGTACGGAGTTCATGATATTCAAAATGATAACCATGAACGAATTATGAAACTATATCCCTAGAAAATAGCAGTTCTACAACTATTTAAGAAACTAGGGCTAAAAAGCGTACCGAGTCAAATTACTGATAAGCATGTGGAATGAGGCGTAGGGAGAATCATAAACATTCCATAATGTAGATAGTTAGCCTCACATACCTGTTTATGCTCCAAGTCTTGTAACTACTGGGCTGAAATTGAGAAGAATCCCAAAAGTCTAAGTCTTGAACCCTTAGGTGGGTTTTCTTGAAAACCCTAGGTTAAGAACAATGATTCCATAATTAGGTTCGATGAACACATGATTTAATCCACTTGGAATAGGCTAGGATAGCTTACCTTAGTGTTTTTGATGGTGGAGGAGGAGAGCAAGTCGTTCTAGAGTTTAGGGACTTGTAAAAATAAAAAGTAGAACTGAACTAGGTATTTATAGGTTCTGGTGCGGGTTGGTAAATACAAATCAAAATACGGTCCATATTCCAAATTACGGTCCGTATTCTGGACCGTAATTAATCATGTTCCAAAAACAGAAATACTTCCTTACTTCCCTCCTCAAATACGATCTGAATTACAGGCCGTAAACCAAATTACGATCTATAATTAACAATGTAATTCCCTAAGTAAAATTCCAGAATGTACAGTGGATTTGGATGGCATTTTACGATTTTAAATATGGGCCGTATAATGAAATACAGTTCGTAATCTGAGGCGTAAATCCCTATCTGATAACTGTAATTTTTTTCCAATTCTAACATTCTCTATATGATTTTCTAAGTCTAAAATCATGGTCAAGGCTTAAGTTAAAGGTCTGAGGTGTTACACCGAGACCCTACAGACGCAAACCAAACATGCACATCAATGTATAAACATGCTACAGACTCACCCGTGGCCTCGAAATTCCCAACGGAGGTTAAATTTACTAAGTCACCGCCCAACGAAAATGAAACAAGTTTTCAAACAATGCACAACATACACACAAGATAAAATCAAGGCCTCAATTTTTAGACTTCTAACTCTTTGAGCTTTCATTAAACTCATTCTTAGTCTCGGAAGGGTACGGGCAGGGGTAAAATGGTTAAAATACCTATAACGACCTAGCAGGTCGTTACATTAGATATCAATTAAATAACCATTCATCCCCAAACGGACAAGCGAAGGAAACAAGGGGAAAGGTACCTGACCCAGTGAAAAGCTGGGGATATTTGTTACGCATATCTGATTCAGTCTCCCAAGTTGCTTCCTCAACGGAGCGGTTCTTCCACTGAACCTTCACTGACGCAATCTCCTTAGAACTCAACTTACGAACCTCTCTATCTCAAATAGCAATAGGCTCTTCCTTATTATTACACTTTGTAGTTTTGTACGTTGATATTCATCGTATGTTGGTTGCCCTAGTCTTGGACACCGTGATTATCTACGAGGTTTTATGAGATTAAGCATGCCTATTCTATGTTTATAAGGGTTTAAGTTAATGTTTAGTAAGTTATGGAAGGATTGAAGAACAAGCGAATCGAAGAAATTAAGGTCGAAACTTTGGGAAAACTTGGTAGAATTTTGGACATAATTTTTGGTCCAACTTTTGGGAGGTATATCTCCTATCATATGAGGAGTTATGGAATTCATAACCTATTTAAATTGAAGTTCAGTGAGTCTTCTTTCCAATGCAACTGACAGATCACAAATCTAAAAAGTACGGGATAATGTACGGCCCGTACAAAATTGTACGTCCCGTACTTCATTTTCCAGAATTTTGAAAGTTGGCAGAAAGTTGAAAAATTGACATCCCATGTATGGGATACATGTACATGGAAGTACGGCCCGTACATGTAGGGCGTACTTTATGTCGGTTAAATTTTAAGTGAAGCTTTATATTTGTTTTTATCTCATTTGGATTTATTCTTCTCCCATTTCAGACCCTAAAACTCTCCCAAATCCTCTCCACAAGTTCATATGTAAAATCAAGGGAATCAAGTGATTCAAGTGCTAGAAAGCTCAGTAGGGTTAGTAGAGTTCAAGTATCTCTTTGGCGAGGAAGTTGGAGGTTTCATCCTAGTGAAGTAATTTGGTCCTGAGCTTGTTCTTGTGTGGTTAAGGTAGGGTTTCATATCTATTGCATGTTCTTGAGGTTGCTTGATTGTTATACAACTTGATTGAAGGAAGAAAGAGAAAAAGGAAGTTTAAATATGGGTTAGAGACCATGTTGAGTTTATGGACTGTTTTGATCATGTTGTTTTGGTGTTAAAGAGATGATTTCCTTGTAATTGGATAGTAGTTGATGTTGTTATCATGTTTTTATGATTTTGCTAGAAGGGTATGTAAAGAAGAAATATTTAAATACCGTATACCAAGTGTATATTGTACTGTTTGGGGTGTATTTTGTAATACTTGTTGAAGTAAGTATAAGGGGCTTGTATGAGCTTCTTCTTGTTATTGTTGGCTGCTGTGTATGTTGTTGTGGCTAAGGAATAAGGGGAAATGCTGCCCGTTTCATTTTAGAATCGAATTATTGTTTGATATACGTGATATACTAGCGCCATCTAAGTCATGTGTGCATTCCTTTGTTATAGGATTTGCGTGCTAGTTGTGATAAGCTTGATTGTTGGATTGCTTGGACGACTTGAGGTATGTTAAGGCTGTACTCTTCCTTCTTTTGGCATGACCAGAATGAATCGAAACGTAAACAAACAATATTCATAATGACTCTATTCTTACATATACTAGAAGCTTACATTCTTGACCTCTTTATGATGATAGTGATCTTGTCTTGTGATTATTGATCCTTCAAAGTAAGATATGTTGACGATGATAGTTTCATAATGATAATCGGAGGTGCAACGACCTTACATCACTTCGATAGAGTTGTAACACTTATTTGTGCTCTCATTCATGCATTATATATATATATATATATATATATATATATATATATATATATATATATATATATATATGTATGTATGTATGTATGTATGTATGTATGTATGTATCTATTTTATGACACCAAGCCGCGCTATAGTTGACCGGGTATGACACCTATTGTGCACACCACTGCAGTTGGGTACGGTATGATGATGATGGCCCCAAAGAGTGGCTTAATGATGATGATGCAGCCCCACAGTGTGGCTTATACATATGTATATGTTTTAAAAGAAAGCATGCATGTCATATGCCCACAGAGGCATTCAGATATACAGGTTGATTTCCTCTTGTCTGATGTTACTTTCATGTCTCTATCATGTAAATTTCATGCCTTACATACTCGGTACATTATTCGTATTGACGCCCCTTTTGCCTGGGGGACGCTGCATTTCATGCCCGCAGGTCTGGAGATACAAGTTGACGGTTCACCCAGTAGGATACCAGCTTAGCAGACAGTGTTTATGCACTCCATTTGTTTCGGAGTTGCCGTGTGAGTCAGTATGGTTATATATATGCATATGTATGGGTATGGCGGGGTCCTGTCCCAGCTACGTTGTGTTATGAACTCCAGTAAAGGCTTGTAGACAATTATGTACAGTCAGATGTTGTGTGGCCTTGTCAGCTTATGTACTATTGCATAGATGTGTGTGACAGCCTTGTCGGCTCGTCCAGTATGTCCAGCTTGTTATGTCCTTTCAGACTTGTTTTATTTCAGTCTATTACTTCTATGAGTCAGTGGGCTATCTCATGGCGGCCCTAATGGCCCACCTATGCTTATGAAATCACGTTATGGTACTCGATAAGTAAGACCAGGTGCCCGTCATGGCCCTCCAGTTTGGGTGGTGACACTCATAAGACAGGTTCTCATCCAACAAGACAGAATCCCAATGAATGATAAAAGAACCATCACCATGATATCTCTTTAACATACAAACATGAAACACCGGATGAATGCCAGACAAACCTGCAGGCAAAGCCAACTCGTAGGCTACCTTCCCCACACGACTAAGAATCTCGAAGCGACCGATGAACCCAGGACTGAGCTTGCCTTTCTTCCCAAACCTCATCACACCATTCATGGCTGAGACTTTCAACAAAACCTGCTCCCCAACCATCAACTCAAGATCTGGGACTTTTCGGTCCGCATATTCCTTCTGTCTACTCTGAGCAGCCAAGAGATCACTTGAACCTTATCTAGTGACTCTCTCAAAAGGTCAGTACCCCATGGCCTTACCTCAAATGCATCAAACCACCCAATAGGAGATCTACATGTCCTTCAATAAAGAGCCTCAAACGGGGCCATATCTGTCACGACCCAATTAGTGAATCGTGATGGCACCTACACTGTCCCCCCAGGTAGGCGAACCATTCCCAACTCATTTTAATCATTTATAAAAATTATGCGGAAGTAAACAATGATTTAGTTAACAAATTCAAATTATATTGACAACAAGTGCGAAAATAACAAGAACCCCAAAATCTGGTCTGGACTAGTACAAGAGCTACTACAAAGAAGATACAAGTGTGATAAGAAAATAGAAATCTCAAAATATCAATACTGTCTCAAGAATACAAAGTAGACAGCCAAATGCAAAGGAAGAGTCTTCGGGTTGCAGATCTAGCCAAGTTCACCCTGAAATCTCTGTTAAGTAGACTCGAATCACTCTCGATGATAGGGACTGGAACTAGCAACAGACTCTGCACTCAAAAGAAGAGTACAACAAGAGTCTTGTAGCATCAGTACAAACAACACGTACTGAGTAAGCATCATAGGCCGACTAAGATTAGTTCATGCATATAAACATAAAATCAATCAAGATAAGCAGATAGGCACATAATACCCAAATCAAGGTTCACATAACCGAATCACAACCTAAGGTGAAGCTTCTAAACCACAAGTCTGACAAGTCTCAATAATCTCAAGTTTATAATCACAAATCTAAGTCCTGGAATTAGGCAGAGTCACTAGTCCACAATTCCTCTCCAGTCCATAATCCAATCCATGCCACAACAAAGGTACAACAAAACATACCAAATCAGAAATAAGAAGCCATGTGATGATGCAGAATAAAATGTAATGATGTGCAATGCAATGCACTGGCCAAATACTGCAAAACTGTACACACATGCTAAATGGTAATGTTTTCCCCAATTAGTCATGACCTGCAGGGGACCCATTGTGTCCATGTACCACTCATTCCGAAATGAACCTCGGACCATGAGCTCACAACTAGGCCACATCGTCACCCCCTGTCAAATGTGCCTTAATAGATATATATGTTCCATTTCAAAATCTCATCAACAATGCCTCATAATCAAATCACAATGAATAGCTCAAGAACATATATCAAAGCCAGAAACAATGAAGTACGCATTATAGTAACACAAGTCATAACAAGACTCACTAATAACTCTGTTCAACCGTAGCCTAATTATACAACTATCTCAATCAATCAACGAAGGGTATATGTGAACACCTTCCTTTCAACAATTCCAAACCATTTCCATAATGTATGAATGTATGAAAGCAGAAATACGTGTAAATATGGTCAATCAATGCACTAAAATAACAATGAAGGTACAAGAAGTCATAATGCCATAAGTCATATCAAGACTTAGATAAATTGACTGAACTATGGAATGAATCATACAGCCCATCTCAATCGTCATAAAGAGTCTATAACACCCTTTACTTCCAAATATAGCAAGCACGCCTCACAACTAAATCTTACGACACCAAGTGCTCCATTTTCTCATGTATCATCATCAGCACCAATTCATAATTCGATATCAATATATATGTGAAATGAGAATGTATGCCATGCATGATATCATCACAGTTATACAACATGACTAAGGCCTAATCTCATTACCTTCCTTTCTGCGATGATAAATGTCATAACGAGAGAACAACGCATATCACAACGAAGCAATTAAAGTAACAAACCTAATCACCATAACAGGGCCCCAAGCCACAACCAACAACATGAGTATACATATTAACTCCTTCCTTCCCATATCACAACAAATACACCACCTATTCAATACATAAAGTAATGGCGACAAGCCCACATAATCAGAAGTCATACCAACCTAGGTAATATCTAACCATACATCTTGTCCGAAGACCTAATCATGCTTTCTCCCATCAATTCCACACAATATATACATTTCACTAATCAAAGTATAACTAAAGTAAGCCGTTACCTAGCTCGAATGCAGAACAAGAGCCACGAACTACTCCACACGAGCCTTCTGTTTTCGAAATGCCTCAGAACGATCGTAGTCAGACCATATCGCTAAGTAAGCAACATACCATCTAATCAACAAAAACAACAATTGGGGAAGAAGACCCAATTTATCCTACCCTTTTCAAATGGATGAAACCATCATTAAATGATAATTCTATCATAATCTCACTCCCAACAATCATTATCCTCCAATTTATAGGTTTCTAATCAATTTAACCCCTTTCAAAACAGATTTTAGGCCAAAGTTCCCATTTTTAGTAGAACCCTAAGTTTCAATACACAATTCTCATCATTAATAATTGAATTCTCATCCTAGAAAGTGATAATCTATCCTTCTAGATGATTAAACAACAATAAAATTAACCTTCCACAATTTATTCAAGGTTTTACTATTTCTAGGGTTCTAGTACCTTCACCCACCATTGATGGACCTTAAATTAATCATGGAACTAGAAGAAAAAGAGGAATGAACCACATAAATATTAGAACTTACCTTCAAGGAGGAATTTCACCCTAGCCTTAGAAAACTGCCTCTCATTTTCTTGGGAACTGTTTTTTGTGTTATGTGGGTAATGACTTCAAAATTTTCAATATAAAAGTAAGTTTCTTCCCCCGTCTTTGTTGCAGCGGTCCTTGGTTTCATCGTGACGGCTTTATTGCAGCGTTAACGAGTAACCCACTGCTGCAATCCCTAGCTTCGCTGCAGCGGACCTGCTGGTACAGCCCATACTAAAATGACCATAACTCCCTCATTCGAAGGCGAAATACGACGATTCTTTTTGCTAGAGCTTCGTTATTACGATACGGATCTAATGGTTCAATCAAAACACAAAACAATGGTAGTTTGATCAATATGGAGCCCTTTATAACCAATGAACTACGGCGAAAATATCGAATACGAGCGCGACAAACCCCAAATCTATCTGAAACTCTTCGGAAGCTCACCAAAACTTGTGGACAAGTTCAAAATCATCATACAAACTTGTTGGAACTTTCAAAGCATTGACACGGGGTCATCTTAACTCGATGTTGATCGTGGTCAACTCTATTTCTTTAACTTAACTAGTTCCTCCACCAATGACTCAAATAAAACTCGAACCTTTTGGTAATCAAATCAATGACTTCACTAAGTCATAAGTCATAATAATGGGACTCGGGGAAGGGTCAACAAGGGTAAATGGGTCAAAAATACTATAACGATCAAATGGGTCATTATATCAGATACCAATTTACCAATCGTTCGTCCTCGAATGAAGAAGGGGAGTACGAAGCTGACGATAATCGAGGAATCTTCTTTTAACCCATAGAAATGTTACACCTCGTAGTTTCATACGTTGAAATTTATAAGCATTGATGGTTATTTTAATTATGGTTCTTTGGAGTTACCTTCAAGGATATATGAGATTATATGCGCCAACCTTATGGTTACAAGGGTTTAAGTTCATATAATAAGCTATGGGAGACTCCGGGACCAAGCAAATCGAAGAAAATAAATTTGTCAAAAATTTGAAAAAAATTGACAGAATTTTGGATCAAATTTGGAGGGGTATATCTCCAGGTATATTAGGAGTTTTAAGGTGTTTCAAAATCCTAAAATGAAGTTCGTCGAGTCTAGTTTCCAGCGCAACAAGCCGCTCGTCGATACGACATTGGAGTAGAGAATTATGGACGTTACAAGTTAGGCGGACGGAGCAGGAAAATGCTGCTACAGTACCTGAGTGCTACAGTACCGGGTGCTACAGTACCCGACCCAACACACACCTATAAATACCCCTCTAACCCATTAATTTTCATCATTTTCTCATCCCCACACTTCTTGAGAGTTCTATAATTTTTCATCACTTTCCATCATCTTCCATAACATTCCATAATCCTCCATAATCCTTCATAGCCTTCCATAATCTTCCATAACCTTTCCAAATTATTAAGAGAGAACACCAACATCAAAACCTCAAATAAAATCTATGGAAGATAATTATTCTTGTTTCTCTTCAAGGTGGTGATGAACTTGATTTTGGAAAGGGGTAAATAGAGTGAAGTTCTTCTACTGTAAGATATGTTCTTCCTATTATTTACATGATTGAGATGATGTAAAGTTTTAGCAAGTCTTAGAGAGGAAAAAATCATAGGAGAAAACTCATAAGGTGTTGAATTGAAGTTGATAGCCATGAGGTGAATTTGAAAGGAGATTTTGGACTAATTTGAGATTAAATTGAATATAATTCTTTTATTATGGTATTGTGACATATGGTTATGGTTAGTTGAGAAATTTGGAAAACATCGTGTGGGATGTTTTATGGAGCCTATTGGTGTTGATAATATTGTGGTTGATGTTGGTATTGTTGTTGGTTGCTGGATTATAATTTCGGGTTAGGCATATAAACAGGGGAGATGCTGCCCGATTTTCGGCAGGATATAAAGTAGTTTAATTCGAAAGCTCAGTACAAGTAAACGACGATAAGTCTAACGATAGTATGAATTCCTTTGAATATAGAATTACGAGCTGGGAGGGATAAGCGTTGGTATTAGGAGGCCGAAAGGTATGTTAAGGCTAAACCCTTTGTTCCTAAAGGCATGATTCTTTTGTTATAAACCTTTGTGCCATATCCATAATATCCCTTCTTCCACAAATGCTAGAAGTCTATGAATCTCATGGTCCTTACTATATTATTGAGCTTATTCATGATCTTGAGACTATTCTTTGTGATTTATCTCACCTCGTAATACTTGTTCTTTCGAGGTGAGATATAGCGATGACGATTCTATTTCTAATGCTATGTAAGATCATGGTTCTCGATACTCTCATGACATTATCGATTTCATCTTACGATGGTTGATCCTTCAAGGAATGATATAATGATAATGATAATGCTAATTATGATGTTGATTTCATTTATGTATTTTTTTTAATGTTTATATATGTATGTATGTATGTATGTATGTATGTATGTATGTATGTATGTATGCATTGCAATCCCACTGATCAGTTAGGTATGACACCGAGTCCTGAAAGGGCCGGGTACGGATGACACCGAGTCCCAAAAGGGCCGGGTACGGATGACAACGAGTCCCGACAGGGCCGGGTATGGATGTGACAGATGTATGTATAGTAAATGTATGTGAATGCAAATGTGTGTATATTGTGTATGGATGTGAATGAAATGTTTTTCCTATAGACAAGTTAATTTATGTGACAGAGGTCTGAGAAAGTGTACGAGGTATAATTACTCACCTTATCTTTTGCTATCTTCATTTGTATATCATGTTACTATTCATGCCTTACATACTCAGTATATTGTTCGTACTGACGTCCCTTCTTGTGGACGCTGCGTTCATGCCCGCAGGTGCAAATAGATGAGATGAGGATCTTCCACCGTAGGTTGCCTTCAGGTACCAATTACGTTTGGTGGCTCCACTTTTCCCCGGAGCATTATATATAAGTCTATATATATACATATGAATTGCGTTAAGGGCATGTCGGGGGCCCTGTCCCGACTTGTATATTTCAGTCATATTCATAGAGGCTTTGCAGATAGTTCCTGTGTATAGCTTAGTTATGTTGTATCGGTAGTTATGTTGGCATCGTAGCCTATTGCACATATATTAATGCATGATATTATGTTCATATTTATCCCTTAGCCTTATTTTTACCATTCGAGTCATCAAGGATGCAAGTTATAAGTTGGTTAGCTCGGTTCCCGTAGGGTGCCGGGTGCCAGTCATGCCTTACCAACGATGGGGTGTGACAACAAAAGTCTCCACATGCAAGAATTTCGGTGATAGCACCGTTCGTTCATCTTATCAACCACTTTATCTTAGCTCAAAACCCAAATTCCCATATTTTCCATACTCAAAATTTCTTACACAACTGATTCTCGAATATAAGAACTGCCTTTACTTGAATCCTCTGATTTATATAACCACACTTCTGTACGCGATTGATAGGTCCCACAAACATTTCCTAAATAGCACAATCCCCTAGTATAGCCACAAAACATAACCCACTCTAATCACTCTAAGGACCTCTCGCACCCACAGTACCTCTTTGAATCATTTCTAAGCTTGACGTAAACCATTATAACTGTCCGAATAACTGACTTTGGTAAAATATCATCAAGTCTACTCGCAAACCCAGATAAAGCTCGATAAACCTGTCATACCTCAAATCTAAACTGTAACCCATCGAATCCGTGAAGGTGATTTGCTAGGAAACCAATAAGTCTCTATGGTAAACATACATAGTTCATCAAGCTTAATTCGAACAATACTGATCCTGAATGAATACACAATCCTTGAATACAACCAATAGTACTCGAACTGACTCCAAACTTTCCGAAACCAATTACAGTCCTATCACCCATCTAGGGTGACTAGCTCTAGTATTTTAACATTCTGAAAGTGCTTACACAAGCTATCTGATTAGTAATACCCACAACATAACCTACTACCACGAGAATGGTCTCATCTCGAAAATACAACTCTAACCTTCACCTTATAGGGATTTACAAAATTCAATCCTTTAGACCACACTAACCCATCTCTTCATGCAGAATGTTACGAACTTATCCAACTGTAAATCACACAAGCCACTTCCATTAACCTTAACACGTCGGTTACCTAAAATTTGCTTCTCACTAGTTGCTGATCATGAAACCTCACGAGAACTATGTCATATCACTCAGTCCATTTTCGTAGACTCCTTTCCTTAAGCGTATTCACGATCACACTTCGTCTGAAATAGGTAAGACAACACCTCCCCAACTTACACTAACCTAGGTAATCCCAAAAATGTACCCTATTTTTTTTTACCGATTCTTGATCAACTATACCTTTTTCCTGACTCTTCAATCCCCCAATTCCAATCAAATCACAATCATCATCACCGTCTAACCATTTCTCGAATCCACTCAATAGAATATCGCATTTTCATAACTCTTGCAAACTAGCCGAGTCATTCCTGGAGATAGCAGCATGTCCTTAACTCACTCAACTTTGAAACTGAATAATTTCTAAATCCAGCGTATCACATAGTAGTCCAACTAATGTCCCCACATACTCTGCCAAGGTGCCTTCGCTCAAATTATGAAATTTTCTCCACAATCTGAATTTATTCAAACCTCATTATTGATTTACCACTTGAACGTCCCAGTGGTCGACCCAGAACACCTCTAACCATTTGCGTGATTATCCTTTCATTCAATCAACTCAACCGAGTAGCAACACCAGTAATAGCAGGAATTAGTCGAAACTAACACAACAGGTACATGGCTCTTAAAATCTCCCCAGTATACTTAGAGAATGATGAAGGGAAGTGACAAGGGTTTAAGGGTTTTAACTTACGAAGTACGAGGAAAAACTGTCTGTCGTCCGCTGCAGTGGTCGGACCTCTGCTACCACAGGTCTGCTACAGCGGTTATGGTGCCGTTGCTGCGGGCACCAGACACCAAAATATTTCCTGATCTTGACATATCTCAACCCGAAATCCGACTATCACCCGAGAGTTCCTTGAGTACTAAAAACTTTATACTTGACCATCACTAAATCATTAATCAATCAATAACTGGCTTATGGCATAACCAAACATAACAACTCAACATTGAAACCTTATGTTTATTCTACCATGGATGACCTTAACATAACCCTTGAATCAACTAGCTATCGATTCTATGAAACCCTTATCATTCCTCCAAGCAAGAAGAGACGGTGAACATACCCTTTGCTGAGGGACTAGTCCCACAGCTACCCAACATCTTAAGCCTCCACTCATCACAACTAACATTGCTTTTCGATCTGAAACCGACAACATCCTTCCTGAAAGAACCCACAAACCACTACCATATAGTCATGTCGAAACTCAACTTCACTTTTTCACACCGAATACATAATCCACCCTTGTACAACTTGCAACCTTAATCTGACGAGCATGTCAGATACCAATTGTTCCCTTCCTAATAGTGGAGATTAATATATTCAAATTCTCTTATATGCAAATTATGGCAAAAATAACCGGGTATAAATTACAACCCACACAACTAAACTTCAAGTCATAGTTAGATACTGAACTTAGTCACGCATCCGAATCAGGAAGACACATCTAGCACCATACAAAGCCATGTCACAACACAAACCGCTCGCATAAGAGTTTAGGAGAAGCGTTCCCACCATTCGAGGAATAATAAGACAAGGAAGTACAGATATCAATTGGAATCGACTAGATACCAATTTGAACTAAGTAGCACGAAAGAATGAAAGAATTGGAAGTTTTCTAAATGTCCTATAGCCTCTCGCAAATAGGTACGGAGCTCATCATACCGATCCGCAAGACTCTACTAGACATGTGTAGCGGTTTGATATTTTTTCCGATTCGTATTTACACTTGCCTCATTTAAAAAGGAAAGTGTCCCGGGGAAGTACGGTTGTCAATCGTACTGAAAAAAAGAAAAAAATATACTTCTACGTGGATGATGCTCTAAATGGACTTATTTTAGAGTCGCCACCTAATTTTTAGAAAATTAGAAAAAACCAGTTCGAAAAGGGTTCATTTAAAGCAGTGAAGTCTTAAAAGAATCCTAATCTAACCAAAGTATGGTTAAGGATTCTGGTGATCCTCCGGGGAAGGTGTTAGGCACCCCGGTATTAAGGATCCATAAAATACGGTTGACCTACGGGTTCTAATATTATGCCTTTTTAAATATAAATTGATTGTGATAAAAACAGTTTTGTTTCATATTCTCGCAAATAGAGATTAGTCATTTGTGCGAACTATACCATGTTTTAAGAATCAAAAGTGGTAAAATTTTATCCAAAATTAGGCGTTTTTAGGGTGTTGGACTAGAACACTTAGGCTAATACCCGAAGGCTCTTAGCCTAAGTAGGACCCTAGGTAAGTCCACCCAAAAATATTTTTGAAAAAAATATTTCGGAGTATAGGAAGATAGTTTTTAAGAAAAATAATTTAGATATACTATTATAGTCCATATAATATTCTACATACATAGATATAGTCCATTTTTATTTCTATCTTTTTCTAAGTTTTAGTCAATTTTTATTCTTTTTAGCCTAAGTCTAAATAATCATATTAGTCTCACAGGTTTTGTCCAAATCAGTCCATATGTCCAAGCTCATAGGGTATTATAAATGTTCAAATCAGTCCCACATTTTATAAAGTTGGCAGTTTTGGTCCTTTAGTCAAATCAGTCCCAATTCGCATTTAAAGTCTCAAAATTAGTCTTGATTTTTGTAGTAAACTCATTTTCGGCTATTTTAAAATATGGCAATCTCATAAGGGTTTCAATTGACATAATGATTGCACAAATAATAACTTAAAAGGCGTAATTAAAGGAGATAGAGAATTTGGGCCGATCAAGCCCAAAAAGACAATGTTTATGCAATCGGGTTCATCTTAATTCCAACGTATGATCCATTTCGCTCCAAGTTGGGGTTGCCTCGATCTAGATATGTTAGTGGGCCCTGTTTGGGCCCACCAACGAGTTTTGGATTAGAGAGAGGTAAAGGACATACATGACATTAGTATACATTCATAAATTAACTAAGTACAAAAATAAAAGCTATAATGATTATTACAATACCCAAAAATGAATTACCTCAGCTTTGGGCCAAGCCCACTTAATACTTAGAAACAGCAGAATAATGGAAAACAACCCAAGTATGCAACATGCCCATAAGTAACCACAATAATAACCACACACGGATGATAGGCCCAAATAACAAGCCCAGACTAAAAATTTCTTAAGTATAGAAGGTAATATACATGATGTACCACAGATATACCATTGCATTTTTATCTCAAATTTTTCTAAGTGTTGAACCACGATATATATGATATACTAGGTGATGGGATTGTATATAAAGAGCGAAATCCTTCAAAGGGACATACCCTCATATACACTAGATATACGCTATACACTCCTCCCCCAAATACCACAATTTTCGTAGCAAATGCTAAAGGGTTTTTTCAAAGTTTATACTACTCAATATTCAACTAACAATTAAGGAAAATACTCAGTCAAGAATAAATTCAAGTAGAGGCATCAAGAGGCAGTCTAACCAACACAAGAAAGGGAGGAAATAAACAACTTCAAACAAGACATAAGTTACTCATGAACTAGCTTCAAAATACTAATGCAAAGAGTGATTTTTGCAGTCAAAACATGGTCAATTAGACTAGAATAGGACAATACCGATCCAATTTTTTGGCAAACTTTCTCTTATTTACTTCTTTTATAAAAGGAAACTTGTAATCAGGTTCTTACTAGTCTAACTTAAACAATTACCAAACCACCAGCAATGTTTACCTACTGAATTCAACACATCTTTCTGGAATTCAGAGATACCAAAGATTCAACAATGGTGCACACAAAGTCCCTAGGCACAGATCAGGCTAAATTAAAACAAACCAAAGTGACCAGTTTATTAATCAAGCCTTAATCACCAGCATGGAAACTTCATCTAAGTATGGGGTCAAGGGCAAGCAATCAGGTGAACCAAAGCATACACACTTTCACAAGAGATTTAAACCTAGTTTTACAGTTTTGACAATTTATTAATTAGGCCAGCTTAGTAATCAATGGTGTGCAGAAATAAGACTCATAACTCTACCTTCAATAGCCCATTCAAGTTGCACTACAAAAACTTAACAAGAATCATAAAGATCAGCCTTGGCACAAGAGAATATCACTCAGTTTCCATTTTTTAGTTTTGAGAAAAAATAAGTAAAATTGCAAGCCATAATACAATCTCTAATATTTAAGCCAACAAGTTTGTTTTCTTACAATTTTAGTTAATTTAAGTCTTATTTAGCAAGTAGCAAACTCAGTTTTTCCTCTAAGACAAGCCAAATGGATTCAAAGCATTGTCAAATTTCAAGATAACACATAGCAGCCATTTGCCACTTCAAGGTAAAAAATAAGCTCTTTTAAAACTCTATATGACTTAGATGGTTCAAAACAGAATATGTATAAAAAAAACAAGGAATTTCTAATCTTTTGTTATTTCAACCCTTGATACTTCAACTAAGCACACATAAAGCATTGAAGAACTGACTAGGCTTCATTTTAACATCATAAGTCTCCATTTTAACTTTCATGTCAACTATTTGTAATCTTAGGGTCCTATAGGCTATCAACCTCACTTCATACCTGCAGCAACACTCAGCCAATTTTAGTGGATCATATGACTCATTTTATTCCTTCTTTCAAAACAGTAATGACACTTAAGCAATTTCCAGAATTTCAAATTACAAATCAACTTCCAAACATGGCCTAAGGCCATCTCCACAAAGAAACTGTAAGTTCATTAGCCATAAATCAAGTTGTAAAAGGACTTAGGACTAATTTTTGTATCATAGATAGTAGAGGGATGACAAGACATGATCATTAGATTCATATGACCTTGGAAATTTCATGTCGTCGTGTAGTGAATGAACCAACACGAGCTTAAGGATAACAGGAAGTTCTTAAGACTATAAGACGGATATTTAGTAGTCTTAGAATGCATACATTAATATTTTGAAGTCATATGAATTGATGAAATAAGGATTGATAAGGACAAGTAGGAGTATAAGTGGGGTTTAGGAAAGGTTTCGTAAATTATTGCTTTAAGAATTGTTTGGTAAGGCCTTGAGGACGAGTTATAGGGATGTTTAGATCATTAATGAAGTATTAAGCAAGTGTTAAGAAGGTTGTATAAGGATTGGAGATCAAACAAAACGACGAGGATAACTTTGAAAAAGCTGTGAGTTACATGGCCACCTTACACGGACCGTATAACTTTATACGGACTGTATAACCCAACAGAAAGAATGTTTTCCATGGTGGTGAACCACGAACACTTATACGGACCGTACATGGTTATACGGACCGTATAAGTGGTCCGTATAGTACCCGACTTCGGAGAAGTTGTAAGTATAAATACATGTTCCCACTCTTATTTTCACATTCTTTCCACTTTTCCACTTCTCTCCAAACTTCTAGACTATTCCATACACTTCTTCAACATAAAATCAAGGGAAACCAAAGATCGAACACTAATATTCAAGGGAAATCAAGCATATGGAAGCTTGCTAGGGTTATGGAAGTTATTGAAGCAAGGGTTTTCTCCAAGTGAAGCAACCCTAACCAAAACCCGTTCCTACACATTCAAAGGTGAGTTTTATGATTATTTCATGCTGTTAAGAGTATTGGATGGTTGAGAAACTTGAATTATAGAAGAAGATAGAAAGTGGGGGTTCAAATGTGGAAATAGTAGTATTCATGAGTGACAACTTGGATTGAATCATAGTTCTTGGCATGCTATGATTATAGTTTGTTTGTAAATAATATTGTGAGTGTCACTGTGTGTAAACGGATACGACGTAGAATGTTGGCCATGGCTATGGATGACTTTTAAGTGGAATTATGAGAATTGGAAAATGTATAGTTTGATGAAAGCTATTGATAATGCTATTGTAGCGTTGTTATTGATGTTTGGGAGTTGTTTGCTATATGGAGGAAGTGGTATAAACAAGGGAAATGCTGCCCAATTTTTATTAGCTCTTAATTGATTTAGCTTAAGCTTGCGCAAATTGCTGATTATCTAATTTTAGTATGAATCCTCTTGAATGTAGAATCGCGAGCTTGAAAAGAAGTCATCTAGTTGATAGAGTAAGGAGATATAAAGGTATGTGAGGCTAGCCCTTTCTTTCTAAGGCATGAATCCTATGACATGATTCTCTCTATTTTTTTATGTCTTTCCTAATTTCCAAGAATTCATAAGTCCGTGATTTCTAAAGGCTTCTTACGAGGCGAAGATAAGAGAAGTGCTATGAAGATGAATATGATCATGATATTCCATAATCAAATCGGAGGGTACTGACCTTACGTCACTCCGATAGAGCTATATAGCTTTCAGTTGAACCCCTATGCATGTTTCATGTTGAGTATATTAGGATGATTACACCGTGCCTATATAGCAGGGCAGCACCGTTAAGGCGGGCAGCTTGTACACCGTGTCTACGTGGCGCGGGCAGCACCACTAGTGGGCGGCTTGAGATGATCATCCCGGACGCGGGATACTGATGATATATGATTCAGATAGTTTATATATATATGTGTATGCATACATGACATGATGTTGATTATGATGTATGTGAGCATACATGATCCGCCTCCAGAGGCAAGCAGTCACAGTTGTTACTTTTCTTATGTTTTTGTATTTCCTTACCATGTTATCATATATGCCTTACATACTCAGTACATTATTCACACTGACGTCCTTTCTTTTTGGACGCTATGTTCATGCCCATAGTAGACAGGGGGACGGCCCAGATCCTTAGGAGTACATTCAACTGACACACAGGAGCACCCCTTTATTCCGGAGGTGCAGTTTTGATGCATTCTTTTGTGTATATACTCGGGCATGACGGGGTCCTGTCCCGTCCTTATGTTCAGCACTTCAGTTAGAGGCTCGTAGATACATACGTGTGGGTTACAGCCAATAGGTGACATCTCAGTGCATGTCATTTTGATAGCCATGAGGGCCTACGTATATATTTATGTATATATGTGTTTTGGAAGTAATTCATGAGCAGTTTATTATAAGTCAAACCTTAAAGTTTATGTGTGTATAGGTTGAGTATTATAGTCAGTATGATAGATGGTATTTGGTAGCCAGCTACCGGTACCAGTCATGGCCCCTAGCTGGGTCATGACATCATAGTAAACTCAAAGTACGCAGTGTTGTAGGGTACAACTTTGCCATGGTCCCCTTAAGTCTCTATATATTAGCTTAGGTTCATTAAGAAGTCATAGAGACTTAGTGTTACACCTCATTGTTTTGTACGTTGAGATTCGTTAGGTGTTGGTTGCTTTAATTATGGACACTGGAGTTACCTTCTAGAAGATATGAGATTATATGCATCTATCTTATGATTATGAGGGTTTAAGTTCATATAGTGAGCTCTGGAAGGATTAGAGAACAAGTGAATTAAGAAAATTAAGTTTGTTGGAACTTTGGAGAACAGATAGGGAAAATTTTGGTCCAACTTGAGGAAGGAATATCTCCTAATGTACTAGGAGTTTTGAAGTGAAACAAAAGCCTAAATTGAAGTTCAGGAAGTCTAGTTTTCAATGCAACAAACCTCTCATTGATTCGACATCGGAATTAAATGTTCTAAGCATTTTAAGACGGGCTGCAGGAGCAGGGAATTAACCCTGCATGAATGCTCTTGTAGGTGGCGCAAACGGGCAGAGAAGCACTGGGTAACTCTACACGAACGTGCCCCAAAATATTCTAGAAAGCTCAACCAACATAGGGAGACATATATATACCATAGAATTGAGAAATTTGAGTGATTTCAAGTAGCGGAGTACTAATCGAGGCTCGGGCAACGTTTAGTTGTGATTATAGTATCGTTTTGCAGTGGATTTTGGCTTGGATTCAAAGTAGATATTGAAGATATTGCTGTTCTAGTAAGAACAAGGTCTGAACCTCTCTTTCTTAATATTGATTTAGGTTTATTTACAAAGATAGAGTTATTAAATCACCGTGTAGTGGATTAGTTGGTTGAGAAATCGGGTTAACATCGTGTGGGATATTTTATGGAGTATATTGGTATTGATGATAATGTTGTTGATGTTGTTGTTGTTGTTGTTGTTGTTGGTTGGTGGTATTGTGATTTCGGGCTAGAGATATAAATAGGGGAGATGCTTCCTGAATTTTGACAGATTCTAAAAGGATTTAATTTGAAAGCTTAAGACAAGCATATGATGATGAGCCTAATAATAGTATAAATGATTTTACATGTAGATTACGAGACTTTGAACGATCTTAAGTAGATTTCAAGATAGGAGCTAGGTTGGAAAGTCGGGAAGCGAGCTTCCAGGTATGTTAAGGCTAACCTTTCTTTCTTAAGGCATGATTCCTTTGTTGTGAACCTATACATGATATCTTCAATAACCCTATTTCTACAGATACTAGAGCTTATAGTCCCCAATGTTCTTATGACATCATTGAGCTTGTTTCATGACTATAGATGCTATTCATTGATGTTGATCTCATCTTATGATTTTGTTCTTTCAAGGTGAGATATGTTGATGATGATAGTCTCATAATGTTAATCAGAGGTTTACCGACCTTACGTCACTCTGATGAGTTTAGAAATGTGTACTCGAGCAATGTTTTGTAGGACATGAATAGAGTGCAAGTAAAAGATCCCTAATGAGGTATTTGATGCTAGAAGAGAGGCTTATGATGTATCTCAAGATTTGGTTAACGATTAGTTAAGCGGGAGGAAGTCCTAATGGCCCACAACTGTGCCTATAAGTCTTATGTGATTATGTATGCAATAACGGATAAGTGATGACCATGATAAGCGCTTAGAGATTACTCAGGGAGGCCAAGTCGTGATGTCGACTATATTTACCCTTTGGTCTACGACCAGTTGGGCAGTTATGTATTTACCATTGTGCTATGGCTGGTTGGGCAATTATTACCACTGCGCTACGGCCAGTTGGGTAGTTACCACTGATCAATCGGGCAGTTACCACTGATCAGTCGGGCAGTTGCGCTCTATTGTCTGGCGATAATCGGACGGGCAGTTACCACCGTGCTACGGCCGGTCGGGCAGTTACTACTGATCAGTTGGGCAGATAGTACCAGGAAAATACGTAGATCAGGATCACAGTATTGTACATAGATGTAGTTAAAGATATGAGAGTATACAGAAACATGCATACTGGATTCTCATTAGTAAGTCAGATGTGCCAAGTTGATCCTTATCCTTCTTCTTTGCAGCATATGTTTATTATGTTACATTTTCGCCTTACATACTCGGTACACTATTCGTACTGACGTCTCTTCTTGTGGACGCTGCATTCATGCCCGTAGGTATAGACAGGCGAGACGAGGATCTTCCACACTAGGCTGCCTCCAGGTACTAGTCTTGATTGGTGGGCTTCACTTCTTCCTGGAGCATTGCTGAGTCTGGGTTCGTATATGTATTTTTGCGTGTTATGGGTATATCGGGGGCCCTGTCCCGACTTGTGTACTTTAGTCATATTCATAGAGGCTTTACAGATAGTTTCTTGAATCCAGCTTAGTTATGTTGCCATCGTGGGCCCATTGTACGTATATATATACATGGTATTATATTCATCGTTAGCCTCTTTGGCCTTATTTTTCCATTCGAGACATAGAAGATGTAAGTCACAGTTTGGTTCGCTAGGCCCCAGTAAGGTGCTGGGTGCCAGTCACTCCTTACTAGGTTGGGACGTGACACTTAGTTTATCACAAAATTGCCTTAACATACAAGCAGTCCTACAAAGAACATTAGGACAAAGCCTTAAGCTATTATCCTCAACCCTTTACTTCTAGATTTGAACAAAACAGATTCAATCACAAATACAGGAATCATAAATAGAGTCAACTAATGATGTAAGTCAAATCAGAACCAAAAAATCCACAAGAGTAGGAAGGAATATAAGACTATCTTTAGGAATAAACATGAGGCAAGTAGGGCCAAAGTAATTCACAATTGATGGTAAGTTCACGTTGAAAACAATTATAAGTTCTAAAGGAGGTTCATGTCACTGCCTAGGCCACAAAGTGATACATTCAAGAGTATTACAAACCAACGAATAGCATATGCAAGTCGCGTGGTCAGTCATAAGAAAAGAAGGCGGAGAAAGTCATGAACCATCACTAATGCTCGGTCTCCTAATCCATTTTTTTGGGGGTTAGACTCTAGTTTTTTTTTTTTTTTTAATTTTATTTTTTATATCTGAGTGAGTGTCAACATGATATGGCAAACAAGGAGGATACTTAGAACTTATCTGGCCAAGGCATTCTCATAAGAACATATCAACAATGGCTCAAGTAGAAGGTTAATGCACACACAAGACCAAAGATACTCAAATCCCTCTAATAAACTAGTTAGATAAATTAGAGACCTGTCCAGTTCTTACTTCTAAACAAATTCTTCCTTTTAGAGTCTCCAGTTCACATTTAACTATTATAGTGTCCCTCAAACAAATGTACAAGGTCATTTCCAACTTTCAGATGTCTAGCCAAGTTAAAGAATGCCAAATGCATATCAAATAAGGCAAATAGTTATAAAAGCAGACAAATAATCCCTTTCTTACAGTCTTAACATGTTATTCAAGTCAAGTAAAAGGGAATCAAGGGTTTAGGAAGTCATTCTTCACAGGTTTGGAAAGAAAATAATCCCAAAGGGATGAAAACACATTCTAACATCCATAATACAAAACAAGCAGGAGTTTAACACCTTTTAAGTTCAAATATACATGAATAAGGGTATGAGTATAATGTATTGATCTTTCAAATTTATTTTCTCCATCTTAAGTAGTCCTAGGAGATCATGGAAGTTAATACACAAGGCATATTAAAAAAGAAACAGAGGTGTACATGAACAAGTTATTTTTCAAAAAGGGAATAAAGCCTTAATTTCATTCTTTTGAAGCCAGTTTTATTTGGATGATCACTTAACCATGTCAGAGATGCTCATATCACTTTCAAGTTACCATTTGAACTAGGACTTAACTAATGATTAATGCACACAAGAAAACAGGCTTTCTTTAGGGCTTTAAGCAATTTTAGATAATAAGCATATGACAGTCCCTCACAAAACTAACCAGGTAATCCACACTCTATTAAGAACCATCCAACAACTAGAAGGCAAACTAGGTAACCATGATAAGACCAAAAGATATTCAGGAAACACAGAAACCGCAACTAAATGTCTCAGAAAAAAAAAGTTCCCTTCCAGCCTTTTAGGACTAACATATAAGGCAATAAACAAGATTCAAAGTGAACACATAACTTATTTTAACCTAGTAAACCTTAATACTCAGTAGTTAATTGCTAAAGAATCTTTCTTTTCCCTTTTTAAACTTCATTATGCCCATATTATATTATGACAGCCTTAAACTCTTGATGAAACAATAACTAGCAAGACTTATACCAAAAAGATTTAAAATCACATATAAACAGATACAAACACTTAGTTCTTTAAATGGTATCTTAAAATGACTTTAGAATCACATATAGACAGACAATGCATCAAATAAATTGAAACAATAAATTTGAAGGAAAAAAAAAACTAGAATAAGATAGTACCTTTCTATGGGTCAACCAAAAGATCAAAGCAATAGGGATCAGATCACAACTTCAGCACCAACACTAAAGCCCTTAGAAATCAACCTTTTCTTTGAAAACTTTTCTTTTACTAGTATATCTAGAGTAGTCTAAATAGGATAAATATTTTGTAGTGCTCTTGTATATCTAGTAGTGATATAATATAGTATATAGGCTATGTATATAGGTGGTATATTTATTGAATATATTTGGAGATAAGAGGGATTTTTTTTACTTCGGATTTTCTTAAAAAAAAACTCCAAAAAGGAAGAAGACCCCTCTCATGGTCACTTCTCTCTATTTATAGGAGCAGAAATAGGTCTAAGGGACAAAAATGGAAAGGAAAGCCCACTTACCACTGAATTCCCCCCAATTTGAAATCCTCATTCAAAATTAAAAAAATCTAGTAAAATTCCAACAAAATTATAGCTAATTTTCGTACTAATTAGTACCTCAACCAACCAGAATTTTTCCATATCTCACAAAATAATGAACTTATATCCTAAAATAAAAAAATAAAATCCAAAAAATCAGCAAAATACTAGGATAGTACACCTAGTCATTAATAGGATAAAAAACCAGTACATTCAACGGCTAAAATAGGAGAAACCCCTAAAATAGTACCCAATATGAGGGAATTTCTAGGAAATTTCCCTAGATTTCCTCATTCAAGTGTGCATGGTGCACAAGCTGGTTAAAGGCTCATGGCCTCGCCCATGGCAACCACGCACAAGAAATACCCAAATCGCAACTGGTAATTAAAATTATACGACATTGAACCTGGAAAACGCAAGAGTTCATGACTTGGCATGAAAGCCCTCACAAATCTGGCCAAAAATAGCCGTGAAACACCATGGCATCGCCGCCATGGCAGAACCCTAAAGTCGTGCAAATCACCTGGTGGAAGAGAAAGAAAGTCGAGGTGGGAAATGAAAGTTGGGGGGGGGGGGAATGTTTATTTTAATAAACTTCCACCCTTATGTTTTTTATAAGGACCCCCCCCTCCCCCCCCCCCCCCACAGTTTTAAAAGGGTTAAATTCTACCTCTCCTCCAATTTAAGTTAAAATAAAACTAAGTATTAAAATATGCGTACAAAATAGTTATTTAGGCAGATAAAATTTAAAACTTGTAAATTTAAAATATTAGCTTCAAAACAAGCCTAATATTGATATAGTTTCGGAGAATATTTAAGCATGCGAAAAGTGCGGTAAAAAATAAACCGTAATTCATACGTCGTCTTAATTAATAATTTTCCCGAGTTAGACGAAGCGGGATACACATTTTCTTTTTGAATTATATTTATGAAAGCAAATAACTCGTAATTTTTTTGCAATTATCAATTTTTACAGAATAATAATTAAATGTCAATTGTTTGCAATTTTCTCAGAATTTTTGAAATTTTAATTTTGAAGGTGCATCTTCGCTCCGTCTTTGAATTAAAATACGCGTCCTATCTGATGAAAATTAGGTGTCAATAATTGCCCCTTCGGAGTTCAAGGATGGCGAGGCCATCCTTGAGCTACGAATTTGACAATCCTAATTTTTACCGAATAATAGCAATTACAGCTCTTTTGCGCAAAATTTCAAAAGTATGGCCGGACCCTGGCTTCTAGGATTCCTACATATCTCAGGCTAAATGAGAATTCAGGCCGTTTGTAGTTCTGACTCTATGAGGACCATGAAAAAATAAGAGCTTTTCTTTAAACTATCTCGAGGTGTCTCGGGATAATTATAGGGATATGGCCGAGCCTCGAATTTTAAGTAGCCTAGATATCCCTGGCTTTGGGAATCAGGCCAATTATAGTTTGACTCGATAGCCCTAAAAGGAATATCCCTTTACATGGGAACCCCTTTGGCTATTTTCGGTTGAAAATCCGAACCGGAGGCGGTTTTTGGAAAGGACTTATTAGTGTTGATGTTTGAAGTGATCTCCAATCCTTGGTGTATAAAGCTTGACTCTTGTACATGATTTTTGACCGGTTGCCCAAGAAAAAGTTCCACGTTTGCTCCGCATATCTTGAGTCTGGCTCTCGTGCTCTCATCTTGGCAGCTTTCAGCCATCCCCAAATCTTTGAGTCCTGCGTGTTAGTTTCTGAAATTTTTTGATTTTATTGTAATCATACCTGAATGGCGTCTCGTCATTTTGTTGACATAGAAATCGTCTTCCAATATTATGTCCGCCTTTTCGCGAATGCTCGTCTCTCCTCTTTCTCTTCTCCTGTAAGTGTGTGTTTTTGTGTATTTTTTGAGAAGACGATCTAATCTGGATAATAATCACGATACTTTGACCGGCTCTTTTTCTATCATTTTCAGATGTTTTCATCGTTCAATGATAACTTCTGTTGGGATCTGGGTTGGGCTATACCGCATTTGCGAACCTACACACCTCAGTCCGGTTGTCGTTTTCATAAGCAAGATGCTTCTAATGAAAACCATGTTTTTAAGTGCGGGGTCATTTTTGTTTCTTATGACATCTGCCACCCCTAAAAATTTGGACACACATCATTTTCACATATTACGGTAATTGTCGCGAATCTGGTGTCGACTGCATCACTATTCTCATACGAAGCTTGCGGTATACCAGTTCGGGACCACATCACTTATAGTCAAAAATACCCAAATGTAGACTGCACATCAGAGTGCAGTATCATATTCCTCTCATGATGACTACTAACCCCTGTGTCCAAAATTACAACATTTAGTTAGAATATTCAAGTTAACTATTGCATATTCAAGTGCGGAGCCTTTTCTCTTGACTACCACTATCCCTGAACCATGATTATGTTAACTTGAAATAGACTGCGACAGCAACCGCAAATCTTGATGTAGGAATCACATTCGTATTTCAACGATTGTGGATATCAACCTCGAAATTATGCTACCTATTTTTGGCTATATATATGGATGACGACTCAGCCCCTTTGGCACGTAGTCGTTTAATCCATATCGTTATTTTGAGGAATGAAGCTTACCTTGGCAGCAAGACTGACACCTTCCTTTTTTGACTCCGTGGAAGAATACCCTCCCGTCGACAGGGTTCACATCTTCCAAAAGGACTAGACTCGATTATCAATATGGCATTTTGAATACCAATATCAACGCGTCATTTTAAATTTTTATATTTTTGTGACGTCCACTTAGCCAATGTATCAAGGCACGCCATGCGACGTCTAGGCCGGGGTCTCAATACCTTGACACAATACTGTTTAGTGGAGACCCAACTTTTGGTACCGTGATTATATCTTTCAGTAGTCTTTAAAGTTTTCTTTTGCAAAAATCTTCGTGCTCTGCAAAATGAACAAACTTATCAGCGTAAAGCAAACTTTACTTGGGGAGGGGTTCGTTACCTTTCGTACACTCTTTTGTGCCACTATTCCTTGACGCTTCTTCTTCACTTGGCTTGGTGTCGTTACCCCGTTTTAAACATTCTAGCAAATGAGTTAGCGTAAAACATCCATGCCTGTTTGTTCCTGTATCCACAGAAAAATTTGTCAGTTTCCTATAGGGTCGACCACTTTCCCTGCGTATGGACTTCTTCCGTTCATGTCTTGGAAGGAAAGGATGCTCATTTTCCTTAAATTTTTTCTATTTTCTCTAGCATAGCTAGAAATGTCACACCCTGACTAGGAGTATGAAAGGCTCCGATCCGTAGGCCGGAAACCACTTGACTTAACAGTTACTTTGAACATTTTATATCGTAACTCCAAGAATACCTGCACATAGCAAAGGCCCAACATAGAAATATCCGGTAGTCCAACACATGTATACATATGCGAACCGACAAGGTCTCCACAACATCCCAAATATCATAAAGCCGGCAAGGCTAACAGGAAAGTATCACAGACTAAGACAATGCCAACCTGACCATATACAATACTTACATACCCCACTATGTCTATGAGCCTCTAAGAATGTACATATAAACATATATTACATTAACTTCAAAGTGCCAAAAGATAGCAAGTCTGGAGTAGTGGCACTAGCTGACAACGCCGAAATTTGGAAGTCCTCTTGCGGGTGCTCTCCAATAACTACTGTCGAGCACAACGACACGAAATGCAGCGTCCCGTGCAGTGTGGCGTTAGTACGGATAAAAGTACTGAGTATGTACGATTGAAAGCGATAACATAAGTAGGACGAAAATTTAAAGAGAGTAGAGGAAACCTGTCAGTTGAGAATGTACAACATGCAGTGCATGAATCTTAAACACCATATGTAAGTAAGCACATATATATATATATATATATATATATATATGTATATCATATAAGTGTTAGTCTTTGCGGAACGTGCAGGCCGATCCATATATGTTAGTACCGAGGAACGTACGGCCCGATCCATAATTATAATATGTTAGTGCCGAGGAACGTACGGGGCGATCCATAAATATATAATATGTTACATATACATAATGTAAGTAGTATGCATGAAGGCTCCTATGAAAGCTACAACTTTATCGGAGTGACGTAAGGTCGGTAACCTCCGATTTATATTATGGAATTCGTGTCGAATCCAAAGAAATAACTTAACGATGATAAACATGATAATATACCAAAAATCAATCAAATAACGAAGACATTAATATTTGAGCTACATGACATAGGAATGGAGTGATTTTGTTATGGAACATTCATATTCATGCTCTAGTTGGATTCGTGCCAAGGAAAGAAAGAGAAACGAACACTTTACATACCTTATTCGTCAAGTTACCTCTTAAGGGATCCTTTACTTCGGTCCCTGCCCTTCACCCGAACCTATATATAACGAGAAATACATCTTTAATCATACTTTCCCATCAACTTATTCGTACTAGTTATCGAAGACAAATTTGGGTTACGCAAATTTAGGCAGCATCTCCCCTATATTATCTACTTTCTCCAAATACCAAAACAACTTCCAAGCAATACCAATAACATCAACAACAATATCATCAAGATTCTACAAGATAAATATGTATAATTTCATCCAAAACTTTCTTCAACTTCAATCCACAAGCCAACAATACCAACACCACAATCTATAGCTCTTATTCTCGTAAATATCCTTAAATCAATATTAATAAAGAGAGATTCATACCTCACCTTTACTAGAATAGGAAAATATTCAATATTCACTTTGAAACCAAGCCAACTCCAACGCAAGACGAAACTATAATCACAGCTATACGTTACCCGGACCTCGATTAATACTCCTTCACTTGAAATTAGTCAAAATCCTCACTTTTGCATTATATATAAGCTCTCATATGTTCTTTGAAATTTCCAGAATATTTTAGGAGATTATTATGGGGAAAAATGGGGGGTTTTAACCCTTTTATAGTGGATTAGAGTAGGTTGGCACCGACTCTAAAATCCTACACGCGTTTCGCGCTGCCACAGAGCGCGTTCGCGAGTTAAGTCTGCCGGCGATCCGTCTTAAAATGCTCATAATTCTCTATTCCGATGTCGGATTGATACGTGGTTTATTGCGTTGAAAACTAGACTTCCTAAACTTCAATTTAGGCTTTTGCTTCACTTCAAAACTCCTCATATACTATAATATATTCCTTCCTCAAGTAGGGCCAAAATTACCCCTCATTATTCTCCAAAAAATCCAACAAACTTAATTTCCTTGATTCACTTGCCCCTTCAATCCTTCCATAGCTTATTATATGAACTTAAACCCTCACAATCATAAGATAAGCGCATATAATCTCATATACTTCCTGAAAGGTAGCTCGAATCTCAACATACAAAACTACGGGGTGTAACAAGAAAGTTTTTTGGGCGATGATTTTTGGAAAATATATGCATATACGTTTCGAAAATAATATTTTATATACGCCCTTTTAATGTCATGACATTAGTTACCCAAGAAAGGTTTCCCGTCTCTTCTTCTTTTTCTTGATCTTGACTCGTGAAATTTTCGAATCCTTTTCAAAAATTTTGCCCCAGTTTGTATATGTCTTTATACCAACTCGAATTTCGCTATGTCGAAGGAATTTTTGAGACCCTCTCAAAAATTTTGCCCAAGTGTAAGTGTGTGCTTGTCAATTCTTGATTTCACTGCGCTTGAGGAATTTTTGAGGTCCTTCTCAAAAATCCTGTTCCAGTGTAGAAGTTTTAATCAGCCTGTTCCTTAGAGCTGATATATTTTAAAGAATTTTTGAGGTCCTCTAAAAAATTCTGCTCTAGTTTTCTTGTGGGGTTACCTTTATCTTGCTCTTGCTAAATCATTTCTTAGGTTTCCTAAAGTTTATTGGGAATTTTTTTTGGAATGACCGAGCTCTGGAGAACGCCTACGTATCCCATTTCGGGAATCAGGTCGAAACGTAGTTCGAGGTAAACATATTAGATTTTTTTTGTGAGACCAAACTCAAAAGAGAGCCTATGTATCCTAAATGGCAATCAAGTCATAACGTAGTTCAAAATACATAATTTTGAATTTCTTGGGTTAAAGCGACCGAGCTTGGAAAAGCGCCTACGTATCCCCTTATAAGCATAGGGAATCAGGTCCTTGCGTAGTTCGTACATAATTTGGAATTGGTTTTTTCTAAAAAAATGCAAAATTACAAGCCAAGAAAATGCAATTAAAGTAACATAAATTGTAGAAACTCTGGATCTTCATAGTCGTCTTCTTCTTCACGCGTAATATCTCCTGATGGCATCCGAATTTATTGCTCTTGGCCACTCTTGACCATCCATCTCAGCAAGCACCACGGCTCCTCCCGATAGTACTTTTCGCACCATATAGGGCCCTTGCTAGTTTTGCGTAAACTTTTCTTTGTATTCTTCTTGGTTTGGGAATATTCGTTTGAGCACCAATTGCCCAATTTGAAACACCCTCATTCTTACATGCTTGTAGAAAGCTCGCGCCATTCTTTGTTGGTACAATTGACCATGACAAACAGTAATCATTCACTTTTCATCTATCAAAGCAAGTTGCTCATAGCTTTTGCGGATCTATTTTCCATCGTCCAACTCAGCTTCTTGTATTATTCTAAGTGAAGGGATTTCTACTTGAAATTTGGTATTCTTTACGCCGATGCCATACACCAACATGTATGGAGTGGCCAGTGAAGTTCGGCAATAGTGCGGTATCCCGTTAATGCATAAGGTAATTGTTCATGCCAGTCTTTGTAGTTATCGATCATCTTCTTGAGGATATTCTTGATGTTTTTATTAGCGACTTCCACAGCCCTATTCATTTGTGGCCGGTATGCGGTTGTGTTTTGGTGAGTGATTCAAAACTGTGCACACATGTCTTTCATCAAGTGGTTATTCAGATTAGCCCCATTGTTTGTTATGATTGATTTTGGGATACCAAATCGGCATATGATGTTATTGCGCACAAAGTCTGTGACAACTTTCTTTGTTACTGATAAATAGGATGCTGCTTCCACCCACTTGGTGAAGTAGTCTATGGTGACCAAAATGAAGCGGTGGTTGTTTGACGCAGCTGGCTCAATTGGCCCTATGACATCCATGACCCAAGCGGGGCAAATGGCCAAGGTGACGTCATAGCATTCAGTTCTGTCGGAGGGACCTTTATCAAGTCTCTATGAATCTGACACTTGTGGCATTTCTGGACGAATTTGCTACAGTCATTCTCCATGGTCATCCAGTAATAACCTATTCTCAAGATTTTCTTTGCTAGCACGAACCTATTCATGTGAGGCCCATAGGTTCCGGCATGTACTTCTTCAATCAATCTTATGGCTTCAATAGAGTCAACACATCTAAGAAATCCTAAATTCGGAGCTCTTTCGTGCAGGATGTTCTTGTTGAGGAAGAAACCATTCACTAGCTTCCTGATAGTTCTCTTTTGATTTAAGGTGGTTCCTTCAGGATATTCTCCTTTCTCCAAGAACATTTTAATGTCAACGTACCAAGGCCTTCCATCAGTCTCTGCCTCCACAAAAGCACATTGGGCTGGTTGATCTCTGATCTTAATTTTGAAAGGATCAATGTATCTGCTGTCGGGATCTTTGAATCATGGATTCTATTGTTGCCAATACATCAGCAACCTCATTCTGGGTTCTTGGTATGTGTTTGAACTTGACTTCTTGAAACTGATCTGCCAATCTTTGTACAAGTTCAACATACGGTATGATCTTTTCATTTTTGGTGGCCCACTCTCCTCGAACCTGATGAATTAGCAAGTCCGAGTCGCCGATTACCTGAAGTTCTTTCACATCCATGTAGAGGGCTAAATATAGACCCAAGATACGTGCTTCGTATTCATCCGTGTTGTTAGTGCAGCTGAAGCTTAACTTGACTGCCACTGGATAATATTGGCCCGAATCTGAAACCAAGATGCCTCCGATTCCTGATCCTTTAAAGTTGACCGCTCCATCAAAGTATATTTTTCATCCTGACTCATCCTCACTTTCTTAGCCTTCAATTGTCATTATTTCTTCATTCGGGAAGTAAGTCCACAAAGGTACGGGATTGTCATCTCTGGGGCTCCCTACGATGCAGTGATACGCCAATGCTTGCCCCTTTCGCTTTTACGTACGATGTATTGAATGTCGAACTCACTTAATAGAATTTTCCATTTGGCCAGCTTCCCTATGGGCATAGGCTGGCGAACGATGTACCTTAGGGGGTCCATTCTTGAGATCAAATGAGCCGTGTATGCAGCCATGTAATGTCTTAATTTCTGAGACACCCAATTCAGAAAGCAACACGTCCTTTCCACCAAGGAGTATCTGGATTCGTAGGGTGTGAACTTCTTACTGATGTAGTAGATGGCTATCTCTTTCTTGCCTGTTTCATCATTTTTGTGCCAACATGCACCCAAAAGCATTTTCAGATACTGACATGTATAGGAGCAAAGGACTTCTCGGCCTTGGCGGGACCAAAACAGGTGGATTTGACAGATATATTTTGATGGTGTCAAAGGCCTTTTGACAGTCCTCCGTCCATTTAGTTGGAGCATCTTTCTTGAGGAGTTTGATAATAGGTTCTATGATTATTGTGGACTGGGCGATGAAGCGTCCAATGTAATTTAACCTTCCTAAGAAACTCATGACCTCCTTCTTTGTTCTTGGCGGTGGTAGTTCTTGGATTTCTTTAATCTTGGTGGGATCCAATTCGATACCACGATGACTGACTATGAATCCTAGTAATTTTTTGGCAGGCACTCCAAATGTGCATTTTGCAGGATTCAACTTCAAATCGTACTTGCGAAGTCTGTCAAAGAATCTTCTTAAATGTTCGAGGTGGTCCTCACCCACTCGGGATTTGATGACGACATCATCCACATATACCTCGATCTCTCTAGGAATTATATCATGAAAGATGGCGGTCATCGCCCTCATGTAAGTGGCGCCGACATTCTTGAGTCCAAAAGGCATTACCCGGTAATGATACACTCCCCATGGTGTGATGAATGCTGTCTTTTGAGCATCTTCTGTATCCATCAATATCTGATGATAGCCCGCGTAACAGTCCACAAAAGATTGCACCTCATGCTTGGCACAGTTATCAATGAGTATGTGAATGTTTGGGAGTGGAAAATTATCTTTTGGGTTAGCGCGGTTAAGATCACGGTAGTCCACACAAATCCTTATTTTCCCATATTTCTTTGGTACCGGGACTATGTTGGCCAACCATGTTGGGTACGGTGTCACCTCAACAACTCCTGACTGAATCTATTTTTCTACTTCTTTAATTCGGATACTGACATCAGGCTTAGGCTGCCTGATTTTCTGTTTTACCAGGAAGGATCGACAACCTATGGGCAACAATGTTCGTACTCAAACCCAGCATATCGGCATATGACCAAGCGAAAACATCTTCGTACTCTTTCAACAGGCTCCGATACCCTTCTTTCTCAGCTTCTGTCAAGTGCACACTTTGTCACACCCCAACCAAGATTCACCGCAATACGATAGTATAATCGCAACTACGCGTTGTCCAAACTTAAATCCGGAGATTATACTTAATTCGCGTTAAAATTTTGTGGAGGAAAGGTTGGGAGAATTTTCTAGAGAGTTTTAGATATTTTGAGAGGTGTTTGGATGAAAAAATGAGGGGTAAAACCCCTTTTATTAGGTTCTAAAGTCGGTTCGATAGTGTAGTAGTTACCGTAGCAGCTCGGTTACTGTAGCGCACGTTTTTTCTCTGTCAGCCTAACTTGTAACGTCCATAATTCTCTACTCTGATGTCGTATCGACGAGTGGTTTATTGCATTGGAAACTAGACTCAACGAACTTCATTTTAGGCTTTTGCTTTGCTTCAAAACTTCTCATATACTAAAAGATATTCTTTCTCAAAGTTGGACCAAAATTGCCCCTCATATTTTCCGTAAAATCTAAGGTGTCAATAGCTTATTTCTTCAACTCTATTTGGTCGTGAGACTTCCCGGTACTCCTCATATATTACTTTATCCATAAGTATACCTAATAATTATATCATTCCTTAAACCCGAAAGACGGCTCATCTTGATCATCATTCCTCGTACTTGTACTTAAACTTAGCTAACATTCATCTAGAAGTGCGGGGTGTAACATTCTCCCCCCTTTTAAAAACATTCGTCCTCGAATGTTAAACTCTCAGAGATCTTATGAAAATTTCAGCAGAGCTTTCTCTTAGAATCGCAATACTACCAACTATTGTCATGCGGTAAACCAACAGCACAATGCCACACAGGGCTACAACAATCAGTAATAACAACGGCCCCAATAATAGTAATTGGCAATATATATGCATACCTGAAGGTCATGGCGTCTCTATTTGAACCTCATTTGGCAATGGAAACAAATGTGGCTATATGAACCTCATATCTCTGTATACTATCCTTGCCAATATATTCTATACAATAAGGAAGCCCTTGTCAATATCTGGCTCACTGAGTGGCATGCATCACTCTTTTACCTTTTCTAACCAATCATATCCCTTCTGAAGGAGTCATCGTCAAACTATAAAATAACAAAGTCGGGGTTGAGGATTTACACCCTATGACTCAGCTCTATAGCACCAATTTGTCACACCCTAATCAAGATTCACCGCAATACGATAGTATAATCGCAACTACACGCTGTCCAAACTTAAATCCGGAGATTATAATTAATTCACGTTAAAATTTTATGGAGGAAAGGTTAGGAGAATTTTCTAGAGAGTTTTGGATATTTTGAGAGGTGTTTGGATGAAAAATGAGGGGTAAAACCCCTTTTATAAGGTTCTAAAGTCGGTTCGGTATTGTAGCAGTTACTGTAGCAGCGCGGCTACTGTAGTGCGTGGTTCTGCTCTGTCAGTCTAACTTGTAATGTCCATAATTCTCTATTCCGATCTCGTTTCGACGAGCGATTTATTGCGTTGGAAACTAGATTCGACGAACTTCATTTTAGGCTTTTGCTTTGCTTCAAAACTTCTCATATACTAAAATATATTCTTTCTCAATTTTGGACCAAAATTGCCCCTCATATTTTTCATAAAATCCACGGTCTCAATAGCTTATTTCTTCAACTCTATTTGGTCGTGAGACTTCCCGTACTCCTCATATATTACTTTATCCATAAGTATACCTAATAATTATATCATTCCTTAAACCCGAAAGACGGCTCATCTTGATCATCATTCCTCGTACTTGTACTTAAACTTAACGAACGTTCATCTAGAAGTACGAGGTGTAACACACTTATTCTAGTTTCCCGAACCAACTCTTCATTTCCTAGATTAACTGCCTCTGTTTCCTCTAGGTTTGGCGTCGGTCTGTTCACATATTCTTCTTCGACAACTATTAGCCCTTCTGGTTTAGTTATCCCTTCTTCTTGATCGTTAGTTTGTTCGTCGTCATTTTTACTTGTTTCGTAACATGTCATGACATTATTTGTGGCCTTTGTACTATTACTATAAAATAAAATAACATGGTTATTAATCATGTAAAAGCAATTTTAGTTACGTATTTATATATAATCATAGCCTTTGTACTATTTATATATTTTAATTACGTGTTTATAATAAATATATATAGGTAAAGTAAAGCGATTTTATCTTATTGTAAACTTTGAGGCGTTTTCATCGAAATTTTAAAAGAGCGATACAAACTGTTGTCCTGAATCGGAATGGAACATCGAGCCATTTCCATTATTTAACACTACGTAATAAAACATGAAAAGGCGAGAAGCCGGGCCTCAAAGCCGACTTTTGCCGTTTTTCTGAAAATGAGCATTCTTTCTACCGCAGAGTGAACAACGGGGTAGAAGTCCATCATCTTGTTGTGTCTCCTGGTTCAGCATGGCAAATCTCTAATGCTTCAAAGCATTCTTCAATGATGGCTACGCATTCTTCTTCCCAAAACAACATCCTTAAACCCTTTTCTGGATCCTCGCTGTTGTGACCCAATGGGCATCTTTGTGAAGGACTGGCATAGATGAGGGAACGGCTTTATCATTTCAACGGGACCTTTCAGCCCATATTCTGCTTCTCCTTCTTCTGCCTCACATGGCTCGTATCCAACCCCAAACCGATACTTTCCATGTTTGATACTCACTGGTTCTCTGATTCCCTGTAAGTTCTTTCCTAGACCTTTCTTGGGCTCAAACCCACTCCTTATCATAGTTGTAGGAACCATTTTATAGACCAATGGCATAGGGATATCTTCATCATCTCCCGTACGATCTATCATGGCTAGTTCAACAGTGTGAAAATCAGCACCAACTGGTGATTTCTCTATGGATCGGTATGAGTTATCCGGATAGTTGTGGACACTTCCTTTGCCGTGAATCATGACTTCTTGATCATCCCATATGAATTTAAGATACTGGTGTAACGAAGATGCTATAACTCCGGCCCATGGTCGAACTAATAACAAGTTATAGCCTGTTTTGATGTCCATGATGATCTCTACTATGAACTCTGCGGGGCCCATTTGTATGTGTAGATCTATTTCTCCAATTCGATCACTGGTTGCGCCATCATAACCTTTTACGTTGGTTCGACTCTGATAGATCTTGCCAACATCATACCCTAGTTGTTTCAGAGTCGCTACAGGGCACACATTCAACCAAGCTCTTCCATCAATCAGTACTTGGGGGATAATCTTGTCACGACATTTGACTGTTATGTCTTTGGGATTTATTGTGGGACTTCCCTTCCCTTGGTAATTCATCATCATAAAATGATAGCCTATGTGCTCGTACAACATACCGTACAATTTCAGCCAATGTTCCACTTGTAGTGCCGGCGGGCACTTGGACTTCATATAAGGCTTTTATCAAGGCCAAGCGATGTTGAGACGAACTGAGTAGCAATGACATTATCGATATCCTGGCAGGAGTCTTATGCAGATGCTCGACAGTCGAATAATCCTTGACTGACATTTGCCTCTAGAAGTTTTCAGCTTCGCTTCAGTGATTGGTCTTTTCTGAGGGTTTTCGCGATGTAGCACTTTGAGCACGTGTGTTCTTCTGGGGCATAACACCTTCCTGACCTGGTCATACCCAGAACCACAACAGCTATCTCTTTTTCTTTATTGATCATCATCTGGTGCGGCGTTTTGATCACAAAGGGTGCATTTTCAACTGGTCCCGATGTTTTGAGCATGAATGGCTTGTTATGAATTCGAGTGACAGTTGAGGGATATTGAGTAAGAAAAGCTCTGTTTTGGATACAACAGATGCCTCATATTTCTTTGTCAGAGTCCTTAACACTTCTTTTCACTCTTGTAAAGACAACGATGCGACGGTGCTTTTTATCCCTCCAATATCTAGACGAATTATCACGGGGCTCTCTTCCTATTCATCTCCTCTTTCTATCATGTGAATTTGGTTCCCTCCATGCTTTAGGAGCGGATTTGTGTCCACATTCGGAGGTGTTGGTTCCAGGATAAGCTTATGATTGTCAATCATATCTTGTAATTTATGCCTCAGGTTTATGCAGTATTCGGTGGCATGGCCAACTTGGTTAGAATGGTAGGTGCAAGTGAAATTCGGCCTGTACCATCGATCCGTGGGATTAGTAGGTTTTGGTGGAACAGTGCTCATTCGCCCGACATCTCTTAGCTTGGCAAATAAACTTGTCCTTGATTCTGGCAAAGGAGTGAATGCTCTCATAAGTTTCTTTTGGGGTGCCTCATAGTTTGTCGGAGGAGGATGGTTTTGGAAAGTCTGGTTTTGGGAAGCTTGGTTATTGGGTGCTGGCATTCGATAATTTAATCATAGAGCTCGGTTGTTTAGTGCTGGTATTTGATAATTTAGTTGTGGATCTTGGTAGTCGGGTTGTGCGTAGCACACAGACATGGGGCTATATTGGGGTGAAGTGGTTATATAGTTGGTTGGTGGAGGTGATTCGTAGTTATCTGGATTTTTGTGGGTCATCTTTATTCCTCGGCTTTCGGGCTAGTAGTTCTAGAAACATAGGCTATATCTTCTCTTTTCTTTTTGCCACCTGCGGTGCCAGACGCACCTGCTCTATTTAGTACACTAACAATCCTGTCGGTCTTGAGGCCATCTTCGATATCTTCCCCAACGACGACTAAATCTCAAAGGAACTCCCTTTCATAGTTATCATTTTATCAAAACAATCAGCTTCTTGGTACCGTATGAATGCGGCTACAACCTCAGCTTTAGTCATAGGTGGTTGCACATGCGCTGCTTCATTTCTGCAGTGACTAGCCTATTTTCGGTAGGTTTCAATCGATTTCTGACGAATTTTCTCTAATGAGAAGCGATCAGGCACATTTTCCATATTGAAGTGGAATCTTTCCATGAATGAACTTGCCATTTCTTCCCATGTTTTCCATCGGCTAATGTCTTGAGACATAAACCATTCCATAGCCATTCCTGGCAGACTTCGGCTAAACAACCTCATGAGCAAAGCTTCGTTTTCGCCATTTCCAACCAACTGATCACAATAAGCCCTCAAGTGGGCTCTAGGATTGCCTGACCCATTAAAGTGATCGAATTTGGGAATTTTGAAGCCTTCTGGTAGCCCGTGTCTATTTGTATGCACAGATTAGAGTATCTTAGCCCCTCCTTCTCTTTAGAGCCATGTTCCAGTTCAACAATTTTCTTCCCCATCTCCTTTTCGATTTTGTCTATTCTTGCCTCAAAGAACATTTTCACGTTCTCCAGTTCTGGCGAGGAGTCAATATGGATGACATGGTCTTGAAAAGTGACATTTGGTTGCACAGGATGGATCACAGGAACTCCTGTAGCCCGAGGGGCTTGGTAAACATTTGTGTTAGTAACGTAAGCAGGTGTTTGAGAAGCTGGGGTTTGGTGGGAGGAATTCCCCACATGCGTTGTATTTCGGCGTAGTCGAGTTTGAAAAGTAGCCCCAGTCTGGGTTTGCGGGAAATGGTCAGGAATTGGTAAATTCAGATTTGGGAAAGTGGGTGGAGGTCTTCTAGCCTCAGCATTAGTAGCATTTTCCTTTTCGGCCCTCAGGCGGTCCGCTTCTTCTATAGCTTTGGCAAATTGTCTCACCCGTAGGCTATCAGCCTCTTCCAAAGGCATTCCAGCTATGCCAGCTGTTGGGGTACCCTCGACTAAAGTAGTTCCGTTCGGTGGTGGAGTTTCAGGCGTGTTTTCTTCTTGAGGGTTTAAGGACGCTACGACGGCTTTTGATCGAGTTGGTGCCGGCGAATCGACCTTTTTGTCTATAAGAGAAAACAACTCAAAAGCTTTCGCTAGCGCCATTTAAGCATGAAGCACAAGATATCACGTTGTTTACAGTTCAAGTGCATAGATTCATATATTTTGCTTCAACTCTTGACTGATTCTCATTCAAGGGTATTTTTGTCTTTTTGTATTTTTTGGGAATATTGACTTTTCGGTAAGTGGTTTGTATGGTTGATTTGCTTCCACCCATCCTGTACTAAGGGGAATTTAGATTTTTTTATTATAAAAGGACCGAGTCTTAAATAGACTGCCTGCGTATCCCACCAAAGGGAAATCAGGTCCATCCGTAGTTCAGGCATACACAGAAAAAGTTTTTTCCTATGCTACCCGAAACTTAGTTTTTCTACCCTGACCAGGCCTTAAGTAGGCTTCCCATGTATCCCCCGACAGAACATCAGGTTGGCGTGGTTCCGTTTACATAAAAAGGGAAAGGGATACCCTATCTTATTGAAAGCAGTAAAAGGATACTTATGTTTTTGTTACACCTCGGAAAATTTTCCGCTGATGCACAGTGAATAGGCTAATGAAGAACACAAGGTACATGGTGTCTCGATAAGTAAGAAATAGCGATTGATGATCCTAAATAAGTTTTGGAAGACATTTGATGCTAGACGAGAAAGTTGCCAAGAGAAGGCCATGTATGCGATAAGTATTGGAAAGGATTTATGAGTAGTAAGTTGATGACAACTTAATGATGTGTTGGGGAAGAGTTATAACACCCCTTAGATTGTTAATGAAGTAATAAATAAGTGTTAAGAAGGTTCCATAAGGATTGTAGATCAAACGAGGAACCGCCAGCCAGAGAGGCAGCTGGGCTGGTCGCTAACCACGACCAAACACGGACAGCATCGGGTTCCACGGACCGTGGAACAGTCCGTGGAACACTCCGACGGCTGAAATGTTTTGGGCGTT